>NC_054712.1:28898629-29133629 GCF_016097555.1 Gigantopelta aegis
GAGAAGAGGGTGTAGTGGTCTTACACCTACCCATTGAGTCGTTAAAACTCGCTCTGGTCCTTCCTCCCACCCACCCCAAACCTACTCCTGTCCTGGACGGAGGAACCGGCTTAGGCCGACACCTGTGCCCATGATAGGCGTGTGCTACAACAGCCTACCTGTCCCCCTTACCCATTGCCACAACAGGGTTAGTTGTCATTTCAACCAGTGGTCAGCTGCAACGATGGCAGGCCCGTAGGAACGATATCTCGAGTGGTAAGGGCACAACGTCTAAATTGCGGGGACACAGTATCTAGCCATATGTTTATCTTTGTTAAGATATAGTAGGACGAAAAAATATGGACATTTGGACGGTTATGCCGCTCTCGTTACAGTCAGAGACCTAGCCCGAGTACTCTGACTGTAAGAGAGCTGGATGGACATTTGGACGGTTATGACGCTCTCGTTACAGTCAGAGACCTAGCCCGAGTACTCTGACTGTAAGAGAGCTAGATGGACATTTGAACGGTTATGACGCTCTCATAGCCATTCCAATGTCCTTCTAGCTCTCTTACAGTCAAAGTACTCAGGCTAACTGGAACGAGGCTAACAGAACCTGTAACATTCATGACCATTACGAATCTTCTATTAGCATATTCAGTACCGCGTATCTGCGCTAAATTGATTTCAAAAGACATGATAGAGAAGTTAGGTTATAATACAGCCATCAATCACTGTCAGGATCCCTTGTCGACATAGGCGTACGTACGGGCTTCGATTTTTGGCAGGGGGCAGGCTGATTTTTTTCCCGAATTAAACAAAAATGCCCGAATCTTGATATAACATTATTTATTCATATTAGCATTACTGCCAAACAGTTACATAAGATTGCAGATGGATCTCTTCTCGTTTTTACATGGATTACAACTAATATTGTGGTAGAATGATGGAAATACATGATGAAAAGATTTCAGATTAGCATGGCTATATTGACACCACAGTTGGCCCTTTGCCAGTTGTAAGTCATCACAGACGTATACATGTATGTATTTTAAATCAATTAAAGGGGTCTATCCTGTAGGCACGTCGACAAAAACAGACTCAAGCTTTGAAAAGAGTTTTGCAATGTCGAGACATTTCTTGGAGGGACAATCAAATTGGCTTTCATAGAATTTTATCCAATTTTGGAGAAAATTGCTTTTCACCGGCAATCTCTTATACTGTTGCTCTGGCTGGAATGTTTCCTCTAATAAGTGGAGAGGTGAGATTTATATTATAAGTAAGATAGCGCCTCTGTCATTATCTGGATACAGATTTGATTGCAAAGTTAAGCAGGGACCGCACAAAACTTAAAGTTTTGTTTTAATTAACGACACCACTAGAGCAAACTGGATGTCTTCGGCTATCGGATGTCAAAGATTTCGTATATCTGACATATAGTCTTAGAGAGGAAACCCGCTACATGTTTCCTAATGCAGAAAGCACTTTCCGACAGGCAGGGAAGCATATAACACGGCCTTTGACCAGTTATGATGCACTGGTTGTAACGACAAAATAATCAGTTGAATGGATCCACCGAGATGGTTCGATCCTATGACGCAAGCACGCCAGGCGAGCACTCAACCGCCTGAGCTACATCACGCCCATTTAGTAAGAGTACCACAGGTATGCATTGGCGACATATCGGTTAAAGGGATTGTCCTCAGTTGCCCCCCGCACGCTGTTGGTGCTCCCTTGCACTTGCCAGCGCGGGCGGTCTCCTCTCCCACCCAACCCAACCCTGTTCCTGTCCTAAACGGAGGAGCGGGCCAAGGCCGGCCTCCTGCGCCCATGTCAGGGGAGCGCTACAACAGCTTGTTCTGAATGTGCACGTAAACCCTATGACCTGTCCAGACCTGTCCTTAGTTTGCTATCGTTGTACAGGCGCGTGTACCGGAAATGTAACAGGGCGGAGTCTAGTTTATAGGGGGGGGGGGGGGGGGGGGGGGGGCGGGTCGAGACATGCTGCCCCGGAAAATGAATTGAAAAACAAAAGCGCCAGTTGTAAGATGTTTCCGATGAAATATGATCACTTTGTAGGAACGATAAATTTGCAGACACAGTCAGAAATTGAACCAAAAGAGCAGGATGAAGGGAATAAAGTTCCCAGTAATGCCCAGACTATCCGATACGCCATCTTCCGAGGTTTTTGTTTTGTTTTGGACGACTAAAATTGCATTTTTGTTTTTGTTTAGAATACCAGTGTCTGTATATTCAGTGTGTATGCGGTTGTGTGGTAATGACTGTAGCAGTCATGGTTCATATTACTTCGTAACACATTTTTTTCATATGTACGAAATTATTTGGAGGTAAAATCCGATTTGGACTACTACAAACATAGAACAATAATAAACACCTTGCACCTAATGGAATGACTTAAAGCCTAGAACCATTTACCACACACAGACACACAGAGAGACACACAGAGATACACGCACACGCACAGACACGCACACACAGCCACACACACTCTCACACACACACACACACACACACATAGAGACATACACATACAGACACGCACATACACAGACACACACATAGACATACACAGACACACACATACACACAGTCAGTCACTCTCTCACACACACACACACACACACACACACACACACACACAATCACAGTCACACACGCACACAGATACACATACACATACACACAGACACCACACACACACACATTCACACAGACAACACACACAGACAACACACACACAGACACACACACACACACATACATACACACACACACACACACACACACACACACACACACAAAGCATGTGCGGACCAGTAACATATTTAATAACTTCCAAGGCAAAAGATCTGGAATATCAAACGACAATCCTATATAAAAATTATATATAATTTTCCAAACATAGTCGTTATTTGCGGCACATTTTATTGTAAATTGGCGGTCATTTTGGCTACAATGATTACTGTTAATGCCGCGTGCTGTTTACGTCATTAAATACAGTGATAAAGTGTATGCACAAATAATGATACACAACGACAACGAGACAGTTAAACACACGGCAGTAAAACTACTCGGTGGTACATCCAAATCGTTCCGCAAATTGTATAGGGCAATGAAAGGCAGATTCAATTGTATAGAGCAATGAAAGGCAGATTCAATTGTATAGGGCAATGAAAAGGCAGATTCAATGTATAGGGCAACGAAAAGGCAGATTCAGTTGTATAGGGCAATCAAAAGCCAGATTCAGTTGTATAGGGCAATCAAAAGGCAGATTCAGTTGTATAGGGCAATCAAAAGGCAGATTCGATTGTATAGGGCAATCAAAAGGTAGATTCAATTGTATAGGGCAATCAAAAGGCAGATTCAATTGTATAGGGCAATCAAAAGGCAGATTCAGTTGCCATGTCTGCTTTGAATATGCCCAGTGTCAGTGTTGATGTTCCAGACAGTGATTTTAAAAATCATATTAACCAATAGATCATTTCGACTAGACAAGATGATTGGAACAGTACGGTTGCTATGAAGCTTCATTCTGTGAAGCCAGTCGTGGGAGTGTGGCAGTCCTCTTACAGGCAGTGCAGGAAGAATTACATAGTTTCGTGTCGTGCCCGCATCGGCCATACACATTTAACATTTAACACATTAATTTATCTTAAAAAAGGATCCTCCTCCTCAGTGTGAACATTGTCAGTGTACACTGCTTGTGCACCACATTTTGGTCGAGTGTAATCATCTGAAGCCGACGAGAAAATATATATTTAGTTATATTAGAACCGTTTAAAGGGACATTCCTGAGTTTGCTGCAATGTTTAATATGTTATCGACTAACAGAGAGTCTTTAACGATTGTAATTACATATCAAATATATGTTTCTGCATAAAATATTAGCGGCTGTATATTAAATGTGTTTCTGATCGTTCTAATATTTGTATTAGGTTAAATTTCATTTTATTTCCTAAAATATATTTTTTCGTACGTACGAGACAAAAGACAAAATTCAGTCTGGGCTTCCTACAAATATTAATATGTCCAGAAACACATTGAATATACAGACACTGATATTCTAAACAAAAAAATATATTTGATATGTAAGTTTATTCGTAGAAATATTTTATTAGTCGGAAACATGTTACAATGCGGAAAACTCAGGAATGTCCCTTTAAATTCCATCCAGAATTAATTTTTAAATTAATTTTTAAAACATTTTGATTTTTATACAGTTTTAAAATATACTTACTAGTACTTTGATATTTCATATAAGTTTTATTTTTAAGTTAATTCTATCCATATATTTAACTGTTCCACAAAAAATACATCAAATTTATACCACGAAAAATTCCATTAATTTGTATTCCATATTTGATATATAATAGAATTATGGGCACATAGCCATGAATAAGAAAGCATAACTTAGTTCATTTTCGCTTTTCAAAATGTTTCTGAACGGCTTATTGTAACTAACTCTCTCTCTCTCTCTCTCTCTCTCTCTCTCTCTCTCTCTCTCTCTCTCTCTCTCTCTCTCTCTCTATATATATATATATATATATATATATATATATATATATATATATATATATAGTACATACGTACGTACGTACGTGCGTACTTACTTACTTGCACACACACACACACACACACACACACACACACACACACACAATTATACGTTATAATATATTTATATTTATTATTTCAATATATGAATTTTCAATATGAACTATAGTACAGATTCATATTTGTTATTCCAATAAGACATGAACGTTATACATTTGATATTTTAATAGATGCAATTGTTGGAATATGAACTTTCTTTAACATTCCTATTGGATATTTCGATAAGTTATAAATGTTAAATATGTGTTATTTCAATATTTGAGTTTATATTGAAACATACATTGTAACGATTCATATTTGACATTTCAATAAGTTATGAAATTTATAATAGTTTTCTTCAATAGTTGTATTTACATTGTAGGAATATGAACTGTTGTAAACATTCAGATTATGTTATATATTTTATATTTCAATGTCTGAATTCATATTGTAGGAATACGAACTGTCGTAATCCTTCATTGTGGTATTCCAATAAGTTATAAACGTCATATAATGTAGGAATACGAACTGTCGTAAAACTTCATTGTGGTATTCCAGTAAGTTATAAACGTTATATAATGTAGGAATACGAACTGTCGTAAAACTTCATTTTGGTATTCTAATAAGTTATAAACGTCATATAATGTAGGAATATGAACATTAATATTTGCTATTTGAATAAGTTATAAAAATGTTTTATTTTTTATATCAATATTTGAATTTATATTGTGGAAATATGAACTGTCGTAAAAATTCATATTTGACAATTTAATAAGCAGGAATATGGATTATTGTAAATATTAATATTTGGCGGTTCAATAACTTTAAATAGTTAATATTTATCATTTCAATATTTGAAACTTCATTGCAGGAACATGATCTGTATTAAATATTAATATTTGACATATTAATATTTGACATATTAATAAATAATACAAGTTATATATTTCATATGTATTTTTGTTGCATGAATATGAACTTTCGTAAAGATTCATATTTGGTGTTTCAACCAATTATAAAAGTGATACTATTTGATATTTCAATATACGAATTTACATTTCATATTTTATATTTCAGTGTTATACAAGTTATATGTTTGTTATTTCAATATCCGAAATTTTATTGCATGAATATGAACAGTTGTAAATATTAATATTTGGCAGTTCAATTAAGAATTGACCGCAATTATTTTTTGGTTCATGCGAGTATGAACCGAAAAAACGATGTGCACATTGTATGAGCCTGCGTAGGGGTCATACAAAAGTGTGCACATCGTTTTTTCGGTTCATACTTGCATGAACCAAAAAATAATTGCGGTCAAATCTTATAATTAAATTTATATGCATACTTTAACAATACATAACTGAATTTATTTTGTTTAGCTTTAAATACGCCTGTAGTATTGTTTGTGTAAACTTCATTGATACTTCAATCGGAACACCTCGTCACATTCCGCTACGCTAGATGTAGGCTCGGACACAAGTTGTAGGAATACACCAAATTTTCATGTATTTGGTGACGCGGTTAGGACGAAGTTCGTAACATAATGCAGTTCGATCAAATATGGAACATCTTTTGACACAACATTTTTTTTATTTTATTATAAAATTATTATTCTGGAGTTACTTAAGCAAATATTATGTGTGGGATCGAGTAAATTGTAGTTGTTTATTACAATCACATGTGAAAATAGCATATTTTAATTTAACTGATATTGGACCTTTAAGATATTTTTTAAAATGTTGCTAAACATGGACAGTGGGTGGGTGCATGCAAGCACATGTGTAATGCAATATTTTAATTATAACATTTAAGAGTTCTATGGTTTAGTATTTTAAATGTCCAGTATCACAATAAACTATTAAAAAAGCCCCACTTAGTTCTTTGGAGGAGCTGAACCTAATGGCAATCTGTACCAAGAAACAGCTGATTAAACAGACTGATGTTTTGATGAAATTGTTCTTAAATGTGAAAGCGCTGGATTGTTTAAAAAGCTGACTTGTCACTATTTCTATGGAACATGCTCGCCAACTGCACACATTAACTGTGATATAAATTTAACCGTGGTTCATGAGTAAAGATAAAGATATGACGACTAAAAAATTGTTTCGTGATGGATTTGTATTTTCAATCTGTTTTAGAAACTTCTGAAAAAGGTTACTTCAACATATTTAATTATAGTTAAAATTGAAGAAATTGTAATACATTTATTTTGGAATTTAATAATTTTATTTACACATTTGTCATATATTCTGTAACTGTCAGTAGGTTTAAAGCCTAATGTGTCTGTTATCTTTTGTATTATATCATTCTCGCGTATTCTCTTCGATGCATTTGTTGTTGTATGTAGTTGTCTATTCACTGAAGCACAGAATGAGCAATTATATTCCATGGCCATGTTTTGATCATGTGACTGAAAAAAGTTCCGTCCAAAATGGTGACGCATTGTGTCCGAGTTTATATTTCGTAGAAATGTACGAGGACTTCCGATTGATTGATACTTGTGTCGCGTAAGAATGCGAACGTTCATTCACTATCATTTGAATCAGGTGATGTTTTTGTAAATGACGTCATTTCCTCTAGCTGTTGTGCATTTTTACGGATCGTTTAGTTATATTGGAAGGAATTGTCCTATTCGTGTTTAGTTTATATTTTATGAAAGTGAACGAAGAGAACGTGTCTAACATTTATGCTGTTGGTGGAACCGTTTAATTTTCGCCAACAGCTGTAGAACATCGCTTACAAGTAAGTTACAGAAGTGAAGTTTCCTACATGATTTCTTTGGCCACCGACCGAGTCTCATGTCATGATTTGCGAAGAGGTTTGTGTTTTGGGATGTGGGTTTTTTTTTTTTTTTTAAATCATTGCGTATATATCTACAGGTCTACTCTGCTATAGCATTTTCCATTAATTTATCGTAAGTGTTTTCTTCTAAATATCTAAATATGATCGCCAGAATAATCCGGCATGTTGCGCAAAAGTAGTGCGAGTCAGTGTGTGTGTGTGTGGGGGGGGGGGGGGGGGAGTGGGGGTTGTAGGCGTGGCTTAATTTTTTTCAGTTCATCAAGATATGAACGAAAAAAAATAAGCACCTCTGAACCAGTCAGATTGCCGTAAAGTGTATAGACGCAAAGAAAATTTAATTATTAAATTATAAACATATATCTGTTATTTCTATATCCAAAATTTCATTTCATGAATATGAACAGTTGTAAATAATCGCATTTCACATTTCTATAAGTTTATCCTCTGTTTATCGCACGAATATGAACTGTTGTAACGATTCATATTTGGTGTTTCAACGAGTTATAAAAGTGATACTATTTGATATTTCAATATACGAATTATACTGCATGAACATGAACTGTTGTAAACATTCATACATATATATATATATATATATATTTATATATATATATATATATATATATATATATATATATTACAATAAGTTATAACGTTATATATTTGTTATTTCAATATCCAAATATACATTGTAGGAACATGAGCTGTTGAAAAGATTCATATTTTGTTTTTCAACAAGTAAAAAAAGTAATATTTATTTGCGAATTTACATTTTATGAATATGACAAAGTTATATATTTCTTACATCTTGCAGGAACATGAACTGTCGCAACATCACAGAGGACAACATCACGGGCCTCGGCAGCGAGAGAGCCAAACACATGTTTGAAGAAGTCAGCTACATCATCTACGGCTTTGCACTGCCAAGCATCTGTCTGTTCGGGATGGTCGGAAACATACTGAACCTGACTATCCTCACTCGCAGGAAGCTACAGAAGTCCTTTAAGACCTTGGAAATGGCCGCCAACTACTGCCTTGTGGCTCTAGCCGTCTCCGACCTCATGTTCTGTGTGTTCGCGTTCCCGACGACGTTTCTCCCTAGCGACGATACGTATCGAAAGGACGAGTTCATTCTACAGTACCGGATCTACGGGGCCGCTATAATTAACGTGTTTATCATGTGTAGCACGTGGCTGACCGTGGCCATGTCACTGGAGCGCTACCTGGCGATATGCTACCCTCTCAGACAGGACCTGTACCTGACGACTCGCCGGATTAAGATAGTAATCATCATAACATACATCTTTTCGTTCCTCTTCAACATTCCCGTTCTGTGGCGCTACGAGGTCTACCAGTTGTGTAGCGCTTCCAACACTTCCGTTTCCGGTGTGATGCCATTCCAGGTACCTCTGTGGAACAGCCATAGACTCGATATGGCGTATCGGATAGTCTGGGCATTGCTGGGCAACTTTGTTCCCCTCATCCTGCTCTTTTGGTTCAATGTCTGTCTGTGTCTGCAGATTTATCGTTCCTACAAAATGAGGCAGCAGTTCAAACACGATCGTCGCAAGGGCGACCACAGCGCCAAAAGTTCGGGCAACGTGTTGACGATTACACTCGTCGTGATCGTCGTCATGTTCTTCATCTTTGTGGCGCCCTCTGAGATCGTCATCACGGCTGCGCAGATGTCGAACAATGATAGCACCTACTCGCACATGACAATCGAGGCCGTGATGAACTTTCTGCAGTCACTGAACTTCTCCCTCAACTTCATTTTGTACTGCATTATAAGCCCGTACTTCAGAAAGACGCTGCGCTACCTTTTCTGTTGCGGCTGCTACAATATATATCAGGTTTCAAAACAGTGGAAAAAAGAATTTGAGACGTCTTTAATGTGACTATAGCAGGATACATTTAGGATTATTCTTGGAACGTGTGTCAAAAAGGGAGTACATATTACAAGTTTTATTCCTCTACATTTTGATTTTGTACATTATATATACAATGTATATATGTGAATGCGTGTACATATTTTCTCGGGGCGTGAACAAAGTGATGACTATTCTTGTTGTTGAGTTTTAATTGTGATATTATAATAGTCTATATTCAGTACTTGTTCTTGTTCATTTTGTTAACTGAAAACCATATCTATATCAATGAATATGTTACGGGTATGATTCAAGTCTAATTATGTGAAATGTTTGCACTGGGATGGATGAACAGTTTCTTTTGGACCAACCACCACCCCAAGTTGTTCCTACATGTGAGGTTTGATGGTCCTGTATGCATGTGTATGCAAGATGTGGTCCGGACAAGGATTTACTGTTATGTGCAGTAGACCGTGAAACGTAGGACACAGTGACCTAGTAATAGTACGCGACGCACCGCTATCCCAAGTTGTCCCTACATGTGAGGTTTGATGGTCCTGTATGCGTATGCAAGATTTGGTCCTGACAAGAAAAAGTTAACAGACAGACGTACGGGCGGGCGGGCGGACGTACTGACGGACGGACGGACGGACAGACGAACACCGCCATACCATAATACGACCCATAGATGGGCGTATAAAAATAAAGGTTTGTTTCATAATAGAACAGAAACAGGTAGTCTGACAGGATTCGAACCTACGGAATCTATATGTATGACAATTGGAAGCCTGTGACATTAACGTCACAAGCAACTAGGACATCCACAATCGTATACTCTCCCACCACGACCCTATCGTCCATGGAGCCATTAGATTATTCCCCATACCTGTCTGTTCGGGATGGTCGGAAACATATTGAACTTGACTATCCTCACTCGTCCTCAGAAGTCCTTTAAAAGAAGGGACAATTAAGGCATTTGGCCTGGTATGCATATTCAACGATATATAATGCACATTATTGCGTAATATCAACAAGTATAATCGTATACTTAATTAATAAAAGGGTTAAATGTGACGGCTAGTATATATAACGGGTGCAGCCATTTTGTACGATCCTAGTGAATATGCCCTCTGGCGAGCCTGTGGTTACGTAATAGTTAACGTGTCACGTCAGGAATTAGTCTTAGAACCGAAGAAACAAAACATACCTGATTTTTGCGGATGCATCGCAATGTTCTGTGATAATATCCATCCCAGTAAGTCAGCAATAAGTATATATTATTTTTCAATACAAAATAAACCATCATTGTCAAAGTGTCGAAATATTATGTGTTGTTTCTACATTAACCCGCGTACTGAAATGATAATCAGAGTGTTTTCTGAGTTAATTGGTCTTTTCTCTCCGTGACCTGTACCTGTGGTTCCTGATTGGCAAGTGTATATTTTGGACGGTCACCAAGTCAAGGTGTCTAGACACACACACACAAAAACAAAATACGTGCACGTTTTATAAAGATCACTGGGTACTGTGGAGAAGCCGCGCGGCTACCCCTAAAATGATAATGGACATTATCAGCCGTCCTGCTTTATTACTGGGCTGGGAACTCTATTAGCGTGCCCATATCCAAGTAAGGTCCATGGCACGCCCATCCCTGACATAGCCTCTGACTTCGTCAGTGATTAATTCCGGGACAGGAGGGGGAGAGGGGAGGGGGGATTAGTATTATTGTGGTGAATTTAAAAACAGCATTAAGTGCTAGTATTGTTTAATAAAAAGCCAAAGAAACATAAATAAAAAGTGGGTTATGGTTAAAACATGATGCGCCTTAAGTATATGGGTTATTGATTTATTTAGGATATTAGTTGGCGCTTAATTTAGATCGGGCGTTTCAGAATTAATAATACTAGTTAAATTATAAAATATACCTTTAGGCCCTGGAGGAAAGGTTCACAAAGCGGGAGTCCAGGCGGACAGGCCTTGTGCGTTCCAACACCAGGAGGTGCCCACGGTTGCTGGGCCGGATTTCCAAGGTTTGGGGTTCCTGTTGCTGTCTATCGCACCCTATCACCGTGTCCCACCCCATCCCTCCCTCCCCATGGTTATTCATACAGCTATTATGGGCACATTAAAATGAACATGGAGATGGTTGTAGAGATGTGGAATGTATGATAAGAATGATAGGATGGGTGATAATGAAGGTGAACAGCCCGCCATTCTCCATCCGCCGCCGAGGTTGGTGAAACGCACAGATTTTCCTTTGAAGCTGGATATGTAGTTTTCCTTGATTTAGCGAGGCGTCCACAGGTTCACCCGAGCATTCGTGAGCTAACCATCTTTGAAGATGGGCCACCTATACGGATGACCACTTAAGGTCATTGCTATATAAAAGCCCAGCTATACCCGAAACACCACGGTTGTCATGCAACGACCAGAAGCAGTCAGGCCCTTTTAAGGGCCCTATGGGCAACCTATGGAGACACCACAGCGTCATAGAGGTCTAATTAACGAGCTACTCTCGATTCACTAATGTCAAAACCTTTTCGAACGACCGTTCAAAATTGCGCCCGAATTCCTCAGTCAAACTTTTGCACCTTTTCTCTATTGGCATAATTCTTGCTCCATTCAAAATTCCATAGCACCATTACCACCACCACCACCTTTCTTGTCCTGAACGGAGGAGCCGGCCGAGACCGGCTCTTGTGCCCAAGACAGGCGTGCGCTACCCGGCTCTTGTGCCCAAGACAGGCGTGCGCTACCCGGCTCTTGTGCCCAAGACAGGCGTGCGCTACAACAGCTTGCTCTGAATGTGCACGTAAAGCCCTATGACCTGACCTGACCTGAAACACCACTCAATCGCATGCCCCCGAAGCGGCCACTGCGATGTCAGAGACTGGGTCCGGAGCAGGCGTGCGTGAACCCCTGTAGATATGGGCATGTTAATAGAGTTCCCGTTCCCGTTCACTCAATCGTTAAGCCGGGACAGCTGGGGACCAGCCGGGTATACATATTTTTTATTTTATTAAAGATGAGTTGGCCGGTTTAATTAAGACCCATTAAAACTTATTAAACAATCAGGATAAAAAGAAGGTTGAGCTAAAAAGGCTTTATTACTGTAAATAATTCTGTGAAATCCTTGATTAAGTAGATTTTCCCATCTAAAATCACAAAACTGACCAATTACGTAGTCCCAAAGAAAAGAAAATTATCACATGTGTATCTGAGTGGTCGTTTTCACTCCTACGTACCCTACCAATAAGCCTAATAATATGCATTTTTTCTTTGGATCTTTTTAAGAGAAAAAAACATACTATAACCCCATTTCGTTCTATTAATACAAATTGAAATATAATTTGGTTAAATAGTTTATTATATTATCAAGTAATTTATGTTGTTTTACAAGTCAGGTTGATAAAAGCGAAGCGCCTTGTCGTAAATGACTGCCTTTGTTTATACACTGTGTATACTGGAGTTGGTCGGAGCTGACGTTACTTCGCCCCAAGCTAGAATTCCAGACGCACCGGAAACAAAAGAAAATGGCTTCCCCCAGTTAGCAGGAATAATCACGTTTTTTATTAACTCTAAATTTACGCGGTTTTGGGGGGGGGGGGGGGGGGGGGGGGTATTTTTTAAAGTGTCAGTGTGTGTTGGTCGTCCGGGTATGCATCTTTCCAACACATCAGGCTCATATTTAAGTTGACCGTCCCTTTAAGACCCTGGAAATGGCTGTCAACTACTGCCTTTTTGCTCTAGCCATCACACACATGATATATTATAGGTTATGGTATGCGCTGTCTTGTCTGTGCGAAAGCCCTTGCCGCTAACCAGTATTAGTATGTTGATACAGCCAGTTTCTTTTGTAACAATATTGGATTTAGTTTTTTTACAACTTAACAGCATTATACAAACACAAAATGTGCGAAAACACTTGTCGCTAACCAGTATTAGTATGTTAATACAGCCAGTTTTTTTGTTTGTTTGTTTGGGGTTTATTTTCTTTTTTTCTTTTTTTTTGGTAATAATATTGGGTTTTGGTTTTTTACAACTTCACAATATTATACAAACACAAACAATGTATACTCAACAAGATAAAGGATCAGTAGACTGTTTTTGTAAAAAGAAATTTAGTGTCATATTATTTGATCAACTTGTGATCACAGGTGACTTCTAAAAATGGCCCCTGCGCGTGCTGTAACCTCACCGTGGTGCAGGGGTGTAACATTCTCTTTGAGAATGGCCAATACAGCAAAAAAATCCCCTTGTTTTCTTCGAGATACAATTGAAATTTTGAGTAAAAGTCAGTATCTATCTGTGATATTTGTATTTTTTGGCACAGTTCTTTACACTGTTTTTATTTAAATCTTGAATTTTTATATTGATGTTGATCATCACTTTATTTGTTTGCATTACCATAGTTTGACACCCAATAGTCGATGTTTTTTTCGTGCTGGGGTGTCGTTAAACATTCATTCATTCTAAACATTGTTTTAGAAAAATTTGACCCGTGAAATAAGCAAAATTACTGAACATGGTGGGCGTTTCATCTATTTATGAAAACTAGCGAAAGGTGCATTCGGCAAAGATTCGTTACGCGTTGGTTCGTAACTTGTAATTTTGTTTGCTCTAAATTGATGTTTAAATCATTAAGTTTAAGAACATGCCGCAACGTTCACACCTGACAACGGAAGAAGATTTGTATAAACATAAAGAAATTGGCGAAACTATGTAGGCCCTACTGACCCTTAATTCATTTTGCTGAGTATAAATAAAGACATACACGATACTGTACAGGATAATGGCGGACAGTGATTTACCTAAGCCCCGGTCACACTGTCAAGGATCGTCTGGCCGGATCCACGACAGATGAAAACCTCACGGATGACCCCGGATAGTGGTCTGTCCGCGGTCCCCTACGGATGCATTACGGTTTTCGACAGATAAACAAAGGATTATTAAGGATAGGAGTTAGTTGACAACGGGTAGCACTACGGGTCGCTAAGGTTCGGTACAGTTTAGTACGAACCACAACGGATTGTCACGAATGATGCCGGATCGTATCCGTGGCTAACCCGCGTCCTGATCCTGACAGTGTGACCTAGGCTTTATTAAACACGTAAAAAGAAAGAAAGAAATGTTTTATTTAACGACGCACTCAACACATTTCATTTACGGTTACATGGCGTCCGACATATGGTTAAGGACCACACAGATTTTGAGAGGAAACCCGCTGTCGCCACTACATGGGCTACTCTTTCCGATTAGCAGCAGGGGATCTTTTATTTGCGCTTCCCACAGGCAGGATAGCACAAACCATGGCCTTTGTTGAACCAGTTATGGATCACTGGTCGGTGCAAGTGGTTTACACCTACCCATTGAGCCTTGCGGGGCAATCACTCGGGGTTTGGAGTCGGTATCTGGATTAAAAATCCCATGCCTCGACTGGGATCCGAACCCAGTACCTACCAGCCTGTAGACCGATGGCCTAACCACGACGCCACCGAATATAAAAGATGCATTGCTGTTAATTGAAAATATGTAGCGGGTTTCCTCCATTTACATTTACATCGATCATTTGCCGAAGCTTAGCTGAATGTGGGAGCTGTCGGGTTTCTTTCTGTAGTGTGTATATTAGTGATTAATATCTTTATTTTTTTTTAATCAAGGAACTCGAAAATTATCGATGTAAATGTATTTGACGTCAAACATAGGATTGTTGTGGTATTAGAGCGGGAATCGTTGACTACCTTTTGGTGGGCAGCGATTGAAACAAAATTACATAGCTTGGTCTCTGGCTGTAATGAAAGCGTATATAACTGTCAAAATGTCCGTCTTTCTCTCTTATAGTCAGAGTACTCGGGATTACACCTCAGCTATCTGGGCTGTCTGTCGAGGACAGTGGGTTAGTTGTTAGTTTGTTAGTGAGAAAGAAGAGGGTGTAGTGGCCTTACACCTACCCATTGAGCCCTTAAGAATTCGCTCTGGATTAGAGCCGGTACCGGGCTGCGAACCCTGTACCTAAAAGCTTGTAGTCCGAAGGCTTAACCACTGCTCCACCGAGGTCGATGTCATTTGACAGTCTGCGGGGCGGGATTTAGCTCAGTCGCAGGATCTATCCACCTCAATTGATCCATTCAATTTATTGGGGGTTTTCTCGTTCCAACCAGTGCACCACAACTGGGCAAAGGCTGTGATATGTGCTTTCTTGCCTGTGGGAGAGTGCTTATAAAAGATCCCCTACTACTAATGGAAAAATATATCGGGTTTCCTCTGATGACTACGAGTCTGTTTGATGATAATGATGATGATAACTAGTTTAACGTGCCCATATACCACCAGGGTTTCGAACACGCCCATCCCGACTTCGACCTCCGATAAGATCGGTGGCCTGACTCTGGATGGAAGGGGGGGGGGGGGGGGGGGGGGGGCTTAGAGTTGAAAATGGGCAGAATATTTTGAAGATAGCAATTAGTAAAAAAGTTAATAGAATAAATAAAAAAAAAAAAATTTAAAGTTACAAGCCAAAAATAAAAATAATTGACTGCTCGGCCGAATACTGATATATTTTGGAGCATTTTAGAAGGACAGTCCAAAATTAAATGAGAGAAAGAAGAGAGGATCGGCCTATTTTTTTTTTTTTTTTTTTTTTTTAAAGTAATTTCGACATAAAATTTGGAACGCAGATCTAAATGTTTAAAATCCGATCGATATGTCCACGTGAGTGGCCTCGTTAAGGCCGTTTGGGTGCACAGCTTATAGGGACGAGATGGGTTGCATCCCATCAAGAAAACCCCTAGTTTGACAGTCATTAGAGGTGTAGTGCTGTGCTGAAATACAGATCTTAAGAAGCCGGATCCGTCTGAACGAGAGAGAGTATCAGACTAGGGTATAGTCCAGTCGTCATGGGTTGGTATAGTGGTGCGGACGGGCCCTACTCCGGAGGATACGAGATGGTATCACTATAAAGCAAAGTAAAGTCTAGAAAAGAGTAGTAGGGGCCGACCCCGCTTCCTATTTCTTCTTAGAGTGGGGTGGTCAATCTTCCAGGGCTGCTAGGACAGGCTCGGACATGTAGAGACTAAACGCGAACAACCGTGGCGTTCTGCAGAATGGTCGTCATACGAGTCACATACTCAGCCGGAGAAATGACGTGGAGGCAAGGAATCTCGCTAAAAAAGAATCCAACCTGGTGATGCAGGCTGTCGAAACGAGAAGCGTTCCAGCGTTCAATCACTTCCAATGGCCACATACATCCCAGTACAAAACTTCATTTCGCTGACAAAAACAACGAAATGAAGGATCCCCAAGTCGAGCACACGAAAGCACGTGCAGTGTGCACAAGCGAAACAAACACGTCTTACCGCGTCGAGCTCCAGACTGGGAATGCAAATATTTGACATCCAATAGTCGATGGTTAATATCAATGTGCTCCAGTGGTGTCGTTAAACAAAACAAACTTCTTCTTCTTCTAAATTCTGGCATGATTGCAATTGTGTGATCTATTATGATAAAATTTAGCACTCATTGAATTTTTATGTAGTTCATTACTCAAAAACCCAAATGTTTGACATCCAATAGCCGGGGACGGGATGTAACCCAGTGGTAAAGCGTTTGCTTGATGCGCGGTCGGTCTGGGATCGATCCCCGTCGGTGGGCCCATTAGCCTATTTCTCGCTCCAGCCTGTGCACCACGACTTGTATATCAAAGGCCGTGATATGTGCTATCCTGTATGTGGGATGGTGCATATAAAAGATCCCTTGCTGCTAATCGGAAAGAGTAGCCCATGAAGTGGCGACAGCGGGTTTCCTCTCTCAATATCTGTGTGTGGTACCATATGTCCGACGCCATATAACCGTAAATAAAATGTGTTGAGTGTGTGGTTAAATAAAACATTTCCTTCCTTACAATAGCCGATGATTAATTAAACAATGTTTTCTAGTGGTGTCGTTAACCAAAACCCAACTTTGACAGCCTGTGATGTAACCGCTCGGCTACCGGGTCTTCAACAAAACTGGAAGCCCGATTAACCGTAGTCAACGATGTATGCTGTCAAACGTGTTCAAAGATTTGTGTAAATGGGTGCAAGATGCTATTTTAATGCCACATTCAAATGTTCTATCAAACATATTGGTAGTAAATCTTAAAGGGACATTCCTGAGTTTGCTGCAGTTTTAAAGATGCTATCGACTAACAGACTTTTTAACGATTGTAATTACATATCAAATATATTTTTTGTTCATAAAATATTAGTGGCTGTATATTAGACGTGTTTCTGATCGTTCTAATATTTGTACTAGGTTAAATTTCACTTTATTTCCTAAAATATTTTTTTCGTACGTACGAAATTATTTAAAGACAAAATCCAGTTTGGGCTTCTTAAAAATATTAAAACGACTAGAAACACATCGAATATACAGACACTGATATTCTAAACAAGAAAATATATTTAATATATGTTTAATCGTAGAAATATTTTAATAGTCGAAAATACCTTACAATGCAGCAAACTCAGGAATGTCCTTTTAAGGCATAGATGAATTTTACTTGTAGAATGCAGGAAATTACATTTCAGGACATCTAGTTTTCAAATTTTTACGGGGGAGCATTCTGGAACCCCCAAGAAACTTTATGTTGCGCCCTCGATCTTAGTCAGTTCCCCCAATGTCTGCTTTCTTCCGCCGTGTCTGAATGGTCACTGCCAGACTTGTGGAAGCATGTCTTAGAACATTCTATACAACAACAAGAAGCGAGAAAGAAGAAAAACTGTGTGACTGATTTCTATTAAGGTCCAAACACGCTGTCCTCGGCATGCACGTCCTACTGTGCCCCGGATTGTGAAGCGCTACAACTTAAAATAGACGATCACGTAGACTCAACCTTTGACGATGTCTTGCAGTGCTCAAACAAATATTCTCAAGGAAGGAAATAGTTTATTTCACGAAGTACTCAACACATTTTATTTACGGTTATATGGCGTCGGACATATGGTTAAGGACCACATAGATATTGAGAGAGGAAACCCGCTGTCGCCACTTCATGGGCTGCTATTTTCAATTAGCAGAAAGGGATTTTTTTTCATATGCACCATCCCATAGACAGGGTAGCACTCACCACGGCCTTTGGTGTACCAGTCGTGGTACACTAGCTGGAGCGAGAAATAGTCCAATAGGCCCACTAACGGGGATCGATCCCAAACCGACCGCACATTAAGCGAGCGCTTTACCATTGGGCTACGTCCCGCTCCTCAAATATTCTGAAACTAAATCAGCTGTTCGACTAAGGTAACGGAGAGAAAAAACATTGCGATACTTAGACGGCCTCGTCCAACTTAGTAAGTAACAATATTGGCAGCTTCCCACACGAAATTATTTATAAAACTTTTGTTGTAAAATAATATGGTTGCATGCGCATTAAAAATTAAAACTAAATACCTTTATGTCTCATGTTAAAGGGACATTCCCGAGTTTGCTGCAACTTTTTAAAGATGTAATCGACTAACAAAATGTTTCTAAGATTAAACTTGCATATTAAATATATTTTCTTATTTAAAATATTAGTGGCTGTATATTAAACGTGTTTCTGATAGTTCTAATATTTGTACTAGGTTAATTTTCATTTCATTTCCTAAAAAAATATGTTTTCGTACGTACGAAATTATGAAGACAAAATCCAGTTTGGGCTTCTTACAAATATTAAGACGATCAGAAACACATTGAATATACAGACACTGATATTGTAAACAAGAAACTATATTTAATACACGTATGTAAGTTTAATCGTAGAAATATTTTATTAGTCGGAAACATCTTACAATGCAGCAAAATCAGGAATGTCCCCTTTAAGTACAAACTTCGACTAATTTGCACAACAAGCGTATTTCATTTAACCTATAACTGGGCCGGGATTTAACTCGGTGGGTCGAGTGCTCGTTTGAGATGCATCCATTCAATTGATTGAATTTATTCTGGTTCCAACCAGTGCACCACAACTGGTCAAAGGCCGTGGTATGTGTTTTCCTATCTGTGGGAAATTGCATATAAAATAGCCCTTGCTGCATTAGAAAAAAAAATGTAGCAGGTTTTCTCTGATGATATTTTGTCAGAATTACCAAATGTTTGGCATCCAATAGCCGATAATTAGTTATTTAATCAATGTGCTCTAGTGGTGTCGTTAAACAAAACACACTTTTAACTTTCAACCTATAAATGAACATAAAAACGTTACAGAAACTGTCCTGAGTCTATTGCTCATCGTTAAGATATTTCCGACTGACAAGGCATTTTCAATCATTATAAATACATATTAAAAACAGCATCTTATTTAGAATAGCAGTGTCTGTATATATACATGTATGTAATGTATTTCTGATCGTCCGTAAGTTTGTAGTAGCTCAACATGCGTTGTATTCCCTAATATATATTTGTGTACTCGTGTACGAAATATTTGGTAGGTAAATGTAATTACATAGTTACTACAAACATTAGGACGACCAGAAACGTATTGAGTATACAGATACAAATATACTAAACACGAATTTTATTTAATATGTATTTAGTATACAGATACAGATATTCTAAAGAATTTTTTCATTTAATATGTATTGAGTATACAGATACAGATATTCTAAACAAGAATTTTATTTAATATGTATTGAGTATACATATACAGATATTCTAAAGAATATTTTTATTTAATATGTATTGAGTATACAGATACAGATATTCTAAAGACATTTTTTATTTAATATGTATTGAGTATACAGATACAGATATTCTAAACAAGAATTTTATTTAATATGTATTGAGTATACAGATACAGATATTCTAAACAAGAATTTGTATTTAATATGTATTGAGTATACAGATACAGATATTCTAAACAAGAATTTTATTTAATATGTATTGAGTATACAGATACAGATATTCTAAACAATAATTTGTATTTAATATGTATTGAGTATACAGATACAGATATTCTAAACAAGAATTTGTATTTAATATGTATTGAGTATATGGATACAAATATTCTAAACAAGAATTTGTATTCTAAACAAAAATTTGTATTTAATATGTATTGAGTATACAGATACAAATATTCTAAACAAGAATTTTATTTAATATATATTGAGTATACAGATACAGATATTCTAAACAAAAATTTGTATTTAATATGTATTGAGTATACAGATACAGATATTCTAAACAAGAATTTGTATTTAATATTTATTAAATATATCAGATACAGATATTCTAAACAAGAATTTTATTTAATATGTAAAGGCTCTATTTGTCTGAAACTTCTTGCAATGGCACTTCCTACCTGCCTACTAGTAACATTTACCCAGGGCATATACAGCAGGCGCAGACTGCAGTGGTGTTCCAATGATTTCCCACTTCCATTTTGTATCATTTAATTCCCCCTCTTTATAAGGTGTATCACGCTTAAGGTTACACACCACCATTAATTACTCCATGCAGTTCAATACAATTTCTATGTCAGAATATATTCTGTGAAAAAAATACAACACTATCGAGAGGGTCATGTGACTAGGCTGTTATACAAGTGACACTATACCACTTGCACAGCTGTTATCAGTTAGTACTGCATATAACAAGTTACTTGAAACCAATGGGTTATTTAAATACTGCAGAGGTCAACATACGTGTAATCATCAAAGAAAGATTTTAAAAAACATATCAGAATTTTGTAGTATTTTTTTTTTTAATGAGGAATTGTTTCCTAAACAGGACTATATTAAAGGAAACATGTCACGTAAACCATATTTGGCACCAACCATGTACAATTAATTATAAATTGAATCACCTAAAAAAAATGTTTATAAAAAATTAATTACTTAAAATATCTCCATAAAAGAACCCCAGATACGAGCTCTTAGCGGAAATTGCCGATCTTTAATGAGCAGGGCAATCACGAGGTCCGTGACGTCAGAGACGCGTCGCTTGATCTGAAGCCTTACACTTAAAAGCATTAGTCCGTACCACTCATAAAGAATCTAAGACTTGCACAGCTTACCAAAACAATGAGTGTTCGTTCGCAAAACGTTTTTGCCGTCAATATGAGCTGTTAGTAAATGAAGAAAGACACACATTTACTTACAACAGTGATACTGAAACGGATAGCGAGTCGGAGGGTGGAGAAACTGATGGTGCCAGACCAGACCGGTCGACCAATTTACAGCCCGGAGCCCGAAAGTAACCCGGAGACAAAACCAAAACTCGGATGCTAATGCCGAGGTGTATACTGTTCATATTTAGCATAAAGATACACCTCGATATGATGTATTTAAATATGTAAAAAAATATAAATGTAGGACAAACATTTTTTGGTGGGTTTTTTTTTAGAAAATATCGCATTTTTTATGTTCGGGCTGTACATAATGAAATCTGTATGCACAGTGTAAACAAACGCTCTAATTTACGACAAGGCGCTTCACTTTCATTAACCTGGCTTGTAAAACAACATAAATGACTTGAGAGTATAATCAACTTTTAAACTAAATAGAACTTTTAAACTAATCAATAGAACGAAATGGGGTTATAGTATTTTTCTCTCATAAAAAAGTAGCATATTATTAGGCCTATTGGTAGGGTGCGTTAGAGTAAAAACGACCACTCACGATACCCAAGTGATAATTTTCTTTTCTTTGGTACTACGTAATTGGTCAGTTTTGTAATTTTAGATGGGAAAGTCTACTTAATCAAGGGTTTTTACAGCATTATTTACAGTAATGAAGCATATAATGTCCATTAACATTGTACTATAGTCGCGATAGGTTACGCCACACAATACCCTGTGATCTTAAAAAAAAACTGGCACGTATTTTGTACGTATGTCTAGACCGTGGTAATCACTTACCTGGTAGATACCCTGCAATATACACCTGCCAATCAGGAATCACATGTGCAGGCCACGGAAAGAAAGGACCAATTAACTAAAACAACACTCCGATCTCAAGTCAGCCCGTGGATGAAACATAATAGTTATTTCGACACCGACAGTAGTGGTTTATTTTGTATTGAACTTCGTGTTGCTTTGGGGCTTCGGGCGATGAGGAACGTTTTTGTGACGTATTCCGCCCGAAGATTAAAAAACATTATTTAAAATTATTATTGTTTTCTACACGTTTTTTTAAAACATATTTAAATACATCGTACTGACCTCATGCCAAATCCCATGTTTGTGTATATGCCATATTTAATTACTTGTTGACGTTCCAGATTTTGTTATGTAGGCCTACAGCCCTAACATGAAAAATCTTTCTTTTTTCCAAAAAAATAAATAAATAAAAAAATTCTACATTTTTGTTTTAACATATATAAATACATCATGCTGAGGTGTATCTTTGTGCCAAATATGTACAATGTACACATCGGCATTCGCAACCGAGTACTGTTTTTGTCTCCGGGTAACGTTCGGGCTCCGGGCTGTAAAATAGGCTGACACCAAGTACTATGCGGTGTTGGGTGTCCAATAAATACACACGTCTTTCTTCGGATACAATCCTTTGGAAACCATAAAAAGACAATCCCGATCGTTTAAAACTGTTTATTTTTTACACCCAAAGGCCGCGCAGTACGGCACTGTTGGACTGAAAAGATCGTAAGCTCCTTACTCCATATGTAAACAGTTAACAACAATGGAAGAGTACAGCGGCTCTGACGTCACTTCCCTTTTTTTCCGAACGCTCACGAAGAAATATGCATAAATCGTACTTTGATACTGATTAGCGTAATTTCTTCATTTTAAGTTAACTACACGTATTTTATTGTTATAAAGTTATTTGTATATTATTTTTATATCATTTTTCTTTTAAAATGAGCTATAATATGGTCTCGTGTCATGTTTCCTTTAAGATGCTACAAGTAACGGCAACCTAGGGAGACATTAATTAACGAGCTACTCTCGGCCTACTAAAATTCAAACTTATACGTAGCTCCCTACCTTTTATTCTTTAGAACGACCATCAAAATTGCGCCAAACTTCCTTCGTCAAAATGATCACCCAATTCCCGTTGGCTTAATTCTACGGGACATTCCAAATTACATAGCACCATACCACCTTCCGCCTGTTACCGGCTACGGTCGGACTGCTGGTGCTCCCTTGCACCTGCCAGTGCAGGCGGTCCCTCCTTCACCCACAACCAACCCTTTTCTGTCCTGGACGGAAGAATCAGCTGAGGCCGGTACTTGTGCCCAGGACAGGCGTGCGCTACAACAGCTTGCTCTGAATGTGCATGTTAAACAATGTCCAAGTCCAAGTCCCAACGCCACGATCATCCCGCTCCAGCTCTTAGCCGAAGATGACCTTTGCCGCTAAGCAGCTTAAAGTCGCACCCTGCTCCATTGATCTACCCCCCCCCCCCCCCACACACACACACACACACTGCTGGGGTCGATGATCCAGATTTTTGGTGCACTGACAGAGTTCAAACTGTCACAGAAGGGAGAGAAGGCGTACGTAACATTATTTTACGTAAACCAAGCACAACAACCAGTGACCAAGAGGAAACAGAGACAGAGACGGAAGAGGAAGACTGGAACGGCAGAAACGGCACAGTGGCAACCAAAGCCGGTGGCTACTCCACCGGTAGCGGTTCCTTCGCCGCCGCCGGCGAAGTGACCGTCCCCTCCACGACGCAGACCGGCCAGCCCGCATCAAACTAAAGTGGACCCGCCGGCCAGCCCTGACTCACCGGGATCCACGGCTCAACACCCCCAATCGCCGGCCCGTATAAGGGCCAATCTTATGGCGCCGTTGAAAGGGATTGAACTGGTGGTCACCCCTAAACCCAGCGTAGGGGCAGAAGGTCATCATCAACACCCCGATGTCGCCAACCCTAAGCTGGCGGAATCTCTCTCCCCCCCCCCCCCCCCCGGAGGAGGTCAGACCGGCAAAGATCGCCTGGGTCGCAGCTCCACCGACCGACGACACCAGTGATGACATCATAATCTTTGTGATCAACACTGAATACGACAGCCTGTTAGCCAACGCCAACAACGACCCGCCATTCCGCCACTCATACGACAGATGACGAGGCACGTTTGACCTAGTCGGATGGCAAGATGAGATTGACACGCAATTCGTGATCACCACCCAACACAGCGGCCTATTCCAGTAAGCACTCATCAAAGAAAGAGCATCCAACGAGGCAATTCACAAGGTCTTGCACAGGGTCTTCGCGCACAACTAACTGAGCGTCCTAAATATGTATGGATACCTCCTCCAGAACATGACCAACTTCGACGCCAACCCTGACAGCCCTTTTCAGGGCTACACCAACACTAGGTTCGTATAGGTCGGTACGTTTAGGCTTAAATTAAAAAATCCGACACCTTTTAACTTTCGGCTGAACCGTTCAAAATTAGCGTTCAATCAGCAAATTTTTTTCGGACATTACTTCGACCTTTAGGCTTAATTCTCCTGAGAACTTTTTTTTTTTTTACCACCGCCTCTTCCGCCTTACCTCGGTCCACCAACAACTGGTCTTCTGCGCTACTTCAGTGCTTAAGTCGCAAGCGAGAATCCCGCCTTCCCCTGCCCCCCCCCCCCCCCTGTCTTGGACGCAAGAGCTTGCTTCGGAATGATTTGCGCCCACGACATGCGTGCGCTACAACAGTTTGTTCTGAATGTGCATGTTAAACTATCTGACCTGACCTAACCTAACGGCACGACAAATAGTGATGTGTTGCCTTAATGCCAGTCACCCAGTGCTGAGAATGTACTGGTCTAATCGTCCAGGAGAGTGCTGAAAGAATACAGTGTGACACACACACGCACGCGTGCGCGCACACACACACACACACACATACACACACACCAAATATATGCTTTATGTTGATAGGTTGTATATACACAAAAACATCACACGTTTAAGAACATATTTTTTTAACATAATAAGAACTTCATTTGAAAAATGTTATGTAAACAGTTTTACATAACATAATAAGAACTTTATTTGAAAAATGGTTATGTAAACAGTTTTACATAAAGTAATAAGAATGAATACAATATAGATAACAAAAGTTCATCAAAGAAAGTCTTGTGTATGTGATATTATAATTTGATCCCATGAAAGGCGTGCTTCGTCAACACGGTGTGACTGGTACTAAATGCCTTCAGGTAATCTTAAATTCGCCGAACCCAAATTATCAGGCAATGTAAAATATATTCGGCTATTTAAGTTTTGCCATTATTTTACACATTACTTACATTTGGACAATTTTCCATATAGCGATTTTAGCGTTACGATCACTTGTAAAAGCAAACTACATTAGGCACTTAAGGTGATCTTAGCGCTAAGATCGCTTTGCTGAACGAAGAAGTCGTCGTAATATCTGCAGTAGCCTAGCTCAAACAACACAAAAAGATGCACATCTCTTAAACTAGTGTGTGGGGGAAGGGGGGTCAAGCCAGACTCCTATCTTTATTTGTAAGACAAACAAAAACATTGTTCGTCTTCAAGTGTGTGTGTGTGTGTGTGTGTGTGTGTGTGTGTGTAGGGGGGATGGGTGAGAGGTGTCCCCTGCCCTACGAAACGGCTGTTTATATCAATACAGTGTTTTTCCTCCTGCTAGAACAAAATTATTTCCGATGAACCCAATATAAAATATGAAATAAAAACAAATAATATATACATGTATGTGTAATTTTCTCTGTAGGCCTATACTGGGGTAGTCTAGGTATGGGTATTGCCATTTGGTATGGATATGAACATTATTATGGGTATGTGTATGATAAGTAAACGTACAACATGGTATGGTACAGCAGTATGTGGTATGATAGATGAAATAGATAAATGCCTGTCACAAACAATGTGTTGTTTGTTCAAAAAAACAATTGGGTCATTTCCAGTGTTCAAATAATAACAAATACCACAAAGTACAATATTCAATAATTGTGATAGAAGAAAATGTACCATTCAATCTAGTCCAATCTAAATGGTTTTCGATTTGTACCAAATGGTGGTACCAATAGATTTTCAGTTTCTGTTAGCATATTACATGCCGTTTCCAAACCTGAAGTTTCCAAATATCTGGATTCACAAAAGAGTTAGCAAATTTATATATAAAGGCTAAAATATTATTTTATAGTGCATTTCTTTAAGACCAAATTTCTAACAAAATCTACCAGGTATGGATGTCCAGCAATCAGGTTAAGAAACTAACGATAAGATAAAGGAAAAACTTGGGTTTTGATTGGTATCCTGACCTATGGACTATGATATATACATATTCTATTTTTTCAGCACTTTCCCCAGGGAAACTGGAAGGTGTTGCCACGACAAGCATGATTAAACATTTAGTGGATCATGTAACAACGCGTGAAATGGTTGATCGACACCTGTAGTGTAAAACAGTATAAAAGTATAATATTCGCTCTGCTCCCGTGGTTTATACCACATATTTAGATGTCAGTGGATTGTAACGTTTTCTCTATCATTCTAATATCTAGTAACGTTATATGCACAGTGACAGACGTTGGCGAAGAACGGTCTGTCTATCCATCAGTCCGTCTGTGTGTCTGCTGGTTTCTCTATCAAGTCTGTTCCTTTTGAATTCCAGTTGATTGGCCCTACTTGTGATCTGGCTCCACATGTTTTGGGCCTCTAACTGAAATTACACAAAGAGTAGCAGAATACAGAAAGGATTTCATAAAACATAAACAAACTCAGTAGAAAAAACAAGTATATTTAATAATATATCCATAAATTATCTTCATATAGCATATCGCTCCTACGTTGACATGAAAATTGACTCTTATTCCCCTCATACAATAGGGAAGAATAGTATAAATGTTTAACCTGTTAAGGCCGTGGGAAAAAACCCTCTTTTCACCGACATTTTAATAAACAGAAAATGAATCTGTTAAAATCAACAACCCCCCCCCCCCCCCCCAAAAAAAAAAACCCCAACAAAAACAAACAAAAACAACAGCAAACAAACAAACAACAACCAAAAAAAACCCCACAATTCTGTAGGCCTACTTAAAGCTAATAGTTGGCCTATATAGGACAGCATTTCTGGCGATGTGACAATGTGCCCAGGACAAACATGCACCAGAACTGCATATAACTTTAATTGCTTAACAATAACCAAGTCATTATTTGGGGATCACAAATAATGCCAAAGCTTGCCACATCGTTTGCGATGGAAAGACCAGTCAGCACTGCAGCTTCGTACATGGACACGTAATTCTACTATACTCTGTCAAAAAAGAAACGCATAGGTGATAGTTAAAGAAGAAAAGTGTTTGATTTTACAAAATATAGGGTCTTTTTGTACATTATTGCTGAAAGGACCATGTTTGTTAATGTTCCTGGAATCGGACAGCATGCCCAAATGCACCCTAAAACAAATTTAAACGCACGTTGTGCGACAATTGCAGGAAATCGGTGTAAAATAGTCAGATTTTGGCGAATGCATGTGAAACTCGGGAAAAAGATTGGGGTAGTGATGGGTATTTCAAGCTGCAATGCTCGCAATGATGCCTCATTTCTATTTCGGCGTAGACGAGTTACAAGATGCCAAGACTAAGCCTGTTTTCCCGGTATCCACCCTGGTAAGATGTATCCCAAAGTCGCCGTTGCCGAAGCTGTGTGGTATTGGCTTGAACGCCTCTCTGTGATATCCTGCGATGAGATTGCTGGTGTCTGAAGTGTCGCCTACGAGTAGCCTGGTATACTCCACTTCGAACCGGTATTCTCGGACAGCTTGCGCCGCTTGTCTGGTTGAGCACCAACAGCAGCACCGCCCTGGTGGGCGGGGGCCGAAGAGTCCACCGCAACAGAGTTCGGACTGGTAGCGTTGTCCACGCTAATATCATGTTCAACCCGTTCCTTCCTCGTTGCCTTCCTTGGAGATGTAGTCCTAGGTGGGGGCGGCGCGGGTGTTGGATCCTCCACTGGCAGTTGAACTGTCCGTGCGGGTTCCTTCCTCGTAGGAGGGACCACCGCTGGTGGTTTAGCCACCAGTTTTGGTCCCCCTGTGCCACTCCTGGCGGTGTTGGGTCAGCATTCCTAGGGGCTGGGGTCGCAGAAGGAACCGCCGCTGGTGGTTGGGCCGCCAACATTAGTACCCATATGGCGCTGTCATGACATTACTGCCTCTGTTAGAGTATCAAGTCTAGACTCTAAAAGTGTTATAAGCACCAGCCCAGGTATCAATGGTGTGGGGGGGGGGGGGGGGGGGGGGAGAGATTAATCTCGAGCAATGCGATAACGGTCTGCATCGTAGCGAAGTTGAAAGGAAGGAAATGTTTTATTTAACGACGCACTCAACACATTTTATTTACGGTTATATGACGTCAGACATACGGTTAAGGACCACACAGATATTGAGAGAGGAAACCAGCTGTCGCCACTTCATGGGCTACTCTTTTCGATGAGCAGCAAGGGATCTTTTATATGTACCATCTCAAAGACAGGTTAGCACATACCACAGCCTTTGATATACCAGTCGTGGTGCACTGACTGGAACGAGCAATAGCCCAATAGGCCCATCGACGGAGATCGATCCCACACCGACCACGTATCGAGCGATCGCTGTACCACTAGACTACGTCCCGCCCACGCAGTGAGGTTAGAGTCTGAATGGTAATTCCGGAAACTGACGTTATTTTATAAACACGTGCACCAATGAACTGTGTGATGGTTCTGTTGTTTCAAATTTATCTCGTTAACCCCCGTGCTAATATACTCTGTTACACTACTGGATGGTCCGTATTTCTTTTTATGCACAAAGTTTGTATTTATAAGACATCGACGCCCAGTAACAACAAGCAACAAAAACGTTAAAAAAATCGATTACTGGTAGATTAAAAGAAAAACGTCACACTAATTTTTTATTATTATTAAAACAAATTTAGTAAAAAAAAAATCTTACACACACACACACACATATATATCTGCCACAGTGCGGTACTTCATACTGTAACTATTATAGTTTACACATGCAGTTTATATATATATATATATATATATATATATAGACAGACTGTCTCCCATGCTCGAGCTGCACCGAGGGTATGCAAATTAGCGGATTTGATACGTATTTTACACAAATGCACACCTTCGAGTTTTATTGGTCAAGTTTTTCAGCTACACCTTGCTACTAATGGAAACCTCTAAGACTATATGTCAGAATTATCAAATGTTTGACATCCACATGCTCTAGTGGTGTAGTTAAACAAAACAAACTTTAACTAACTTTTTTTCAGCTGCATGCATGTCAAACATAACACGTTCTTCCTTCGTCAGTAAGAGTATTCAATCAATTCAAATACCAGACATAAACTGTGTTGATATCTTTCTGAAAAGTCTAAAAATATTGCATTTGCAACTACATGTATAACAATGAGCCTTATACAAATATAATTTCGCCACATACCCTTCAATATCATATGAAAATACTTCACTGCACTGACTTGACTACAAATGTTTAAGTGAGTGAGTGAATGAGTGAGTGAGTGAGTGAGAGAGAGAGAGAAATACCTGGAGGCGGGAGATAATCGGCATTCCTTGCAAGAGATTTCTTCACCATCCTCTGGACCTGCCCAAAATCAAGAGCCTCATCGATAGCTTCATACACGTCATCATCGGCAACGCTTGAAGAACATTCCATTCCCTTTGCACCTAAACTGGGTGGCGGAGGTGGTGCAGGTGGTAGTGCAGACGATGCCTCGGACATTGCATTCATCTTCGAATAGGCTTTCGCCCTTTCAGTGACGTTGGACACTCCAACAGCATTTCTGGTGAGTTTCTTTGCTTTGTAACCTTTGCTGGCCATTTTTTCGTAAACCTTAGACGCCAGGATGTCTTCGTCGTAATGCTCGTCTTGTCCAGCTTCCGCCAAGACCTCGCGATTAACTTCCTCCATCCACTGCTCAAGCGACAGCTCCTCCTGAGCTCCGCCGATTATGATCTGAGTGAGCGCCCGAGCTCCAGCGAGCGGCACGTACTGGCCGCCAGTGGCGTAAGCCAGTCCCATGAAGAACTCTTTGTATGGCACCAGAGACGGCTCGCACCCTACCACGTACAGTGTGATCCCTTTCTGTGCAAGCTGGCGAACTATCTGAAGAGGATCAAGACCTGCAGGGCAGCCATTAGGAAACCCGTCACCTGATGCTTTTAGTCCATGCGGTGGAGCATCCGATATTAGGATTGCAATCTTCGTGGCCGTGGGTCGCCAGTTGAGTTTAAGTAGGTCATGAAGACCGTCTGCTACTGCCTCTGGTGCATCTCCGCCACCGGAAGCAGAGCACTCGTGCAGCCAGTTCTTCATTTCTCCCACTTTGCCAGTGAAGTCGTGAGGCCTGGTGACAAAGGTATCCTCCTGGGGAGGATGATCACGATACTCGACCAATGCCAAACAAACATCAATCTTCTCCGTAGCTACAATGGTCTCCACGATTTTGTGAATGTTTTCTCGTGCAGTGTGTATATATGAAGACATGCTTCCTGGAAATAATAAAATCAAAATTAAAGAAAAACAGTACAAACAGTACACCTTCAACTACATGTCCATAAAAATTGAAATCAAATAATTTCCTTTACAAGCAAATTTTATTTTTATTTATTGTTTTAAAATATCAATTTGCATTCTGGGTGTACTGCTAAATCAATACATATCCCCTACCGGGGCCAACACATTTTCCTATCTCCTAAGTTCAAGGGTCATAACTCTGCAAAAATAAGTTACTCGTCATGAAAGTCAAAGGTCTCACTACACAGTTCACTTCCGGGTGACAGTTCATTCATCATGTTCCACTATAGTTCCTAATTGCACATGTTATGGTTCAAATAATTATTAACTTTAGGAGTGGCGAAGAATTAAAATAATATGTATGTTTAATGGTAAGCCTTCTGGCTGTATTTTGCCCATGTTATTTTGTAATATTGTGCACTGACCTTTTGGGATATGGGTGTATAGCGCAAGACACAGCCGGAGTGAATCGGTTAATGAACACCTGTTTGGACTGGTACTACAGCTAGACGCAAATGTTCTCAATTTTGGAGTGAAACTAAATGCTTATTTAATGTATGTTCGCAATGGTGCATGTTGTTAGTGCCAACAAGAACCTGTGCTATTGGCAATCTTCATTTGAAGTAGAGCAATTAACATGGGTTTCAATACTGTTTATCTCCAAAAATATAAGTTTAGCAAGCCAAAATGAGAATGTACTAGTGTAGCATTCTTATAAAAGGTAATTTCATCGATTTGGTTTTTAGCCAAGCTTATGGGGGCCCTCTTTGGGTAAATATTGCAAACGTCAATTTTATGTATTGGGGTTTTTTAGGGGAGGGGGTGGGTGTCCAATAACTGACATGCTAGTGTTCTTAAATGTAATATATAAATTGATCTGAATGTCTAACATTGAACTTCTCATTGTAAAAGGTAAAAATTCAAAGTCACAAGGTCAATATCCAAATTCACCCAAAGTTATATGATTTTGTGCATAATGATTTTTTTTTAATGTAGCCCACCATTAATAATGTGTGGAATTTCATGCTGAAATATGTAGAAAACCCCCAGAATTTAAACACTTCACTATATGGAATGGTTGTTGCCCATAGCAACCATTGATGAAAACTAATATTCTTAATGAACTAACTAGATAATTAGATTCTTTGTATGTTCCTTACATCAGAACTACCAAAAAGGTCATACATTACCATGTAGTGGCTGTTTGTTTGATGGCCATCTTATTGTGTGGATGACCAAGGAGTAACAATGTGATATGAAGTTTTATTGGATGATATGGCGCATTTATCTTTTAATGTATTGTTTAGAGTTCATAAGTTACACTGGTCTAGTATGGCTTTTCATGGTGTAAATGACCAAAATTATCAAACCAAGTTTGACAAAATCTGTTAATAGACTTTAAGGTCTCACTACACAGTTCACTTTCGGGCGAGAGTTCATTCATCACGGTCCACTATAGTTCCTAATTGTGACATATGTTATGGCAGATGACATCTGTGTAGTGAGACCAAACTTAAGCTGTAACAGCACATAATAAAACAATACACAGAATTTTAGCGCAATGTCTTGAGGCATTGCGAAAAAGTCCACAAAACTAATTTTCGTATCTCCTAAGTTCAAGGGCCATAACTCTGCAAAAATGAGTTAATCACCATGAAAGTCAAACTTAATCTGTAACAGTATATAATGAACCAACACACAGAATTTAGCTCAGTCGGTTAAGTACTCGCGTGAGGTGCTTTCGTTGCAGGATCAAACCACCTTGGTTGATCCATTCAACTGATTGTGGGTTTTTTCTCATTCCAACTAGTGCACCACAACTGGTCAAAGCCCATGGTATGTGTTTTCCTGTACATATAAAAGCAAAGATGTAGCAACAATTACGCACAGTATGGACGTGCGTAATGCAAAAAAATCTGGGAATAGGTCGAGGCTGTCTGTAACTGTCTTATAAAATATACTTTCTTTTGTTCTTATGATTTAATAAGATACAACAAGAGTCAGGTTTCTCACCCTACTTTTAGATAAATCCTTGTCAGATCTCACACCCTACTTTTCTCTTTTTCAGTAATTAAGTTTCCCCAATAAAGTAGCGTGCGTAATGCTAACATTTTTCTGGCTACGCCCCTGTAAAAGATCCCTTGCTGCATTAGGAAAAATATAGCGGGTTTCCTCTGATGACTACATGTTAGAATTACCAAATGTTTGACATCCAATAGCCAATGATTAATTATTCAATGTGTTCTGGTGGTGTCATTAAAACAAAACAAAACAATTATTTATGTAAATATTATGTGTGAGATTGTTTAAATGCAGAAAAATTACAACTTAGTTAATAGTTGTGTTATAAATATATAACCATGGTAACTCATTCTATCAGATAGTCTTTACAGGAAACGAAATACATTTTCCCCATTAATAGCAAGGGATATTTTATGTGCACCTTCACAGACATGACAGCACATACCACAGCCTTTGATATACCAGTCACTGTGTACTGGTTGGGATGGGGAAACCCCAGAATCAGAGAATGGGTTGTTAAGTACATTAAGTAAGCACTCTACCGACAATGCCAGATCCCACACCCTATTTTTAGATAAATTCTTGTCAGATCCCACACCCTACTTTTAGATAAATCCTTGTCAGATCCCACACCCTACTTTTAGATAAATCCTTGTCAGATCCCACACCCTACTTTTAGATAAATTCTTGTCAGATCCCACACCCTACTTTTAGATAAATTCTTCCAGCTATTTAATATAACGTAGATTAGTTTTTAGTAAGGCTCTGAATCACTTCTTGAATGTTATAAATGATCTCAAAAGTAATAAAAGTTTGTTTTGTTTCACGACACCACTAGAGCACATTGATTTATTAATCATCGGCTATTGGATATCAAACATTTGGTAATTCTGACATATATAGCTACATTTTTGCATTAGCAGCAGGGGATATTTTATATGCACCATCCTACAGACGTGATAGCACATACCACAACCCTTGATATACCAGTATGGTGCACCGGCTGGAATGAGAAATAGCCCAAAAGTCCAACTGACGGCGATTAATCCCAAACCGACTGCGCATCAAGCGAGTGATTTACTACTGGGCTACCATACATCCCGTCCCTCAAAAGTAATAAAGCATAAAGGTCTGTGCATAACATTTACGATTTATATTACCACAGTAAACATCTACACTCTGGGGTTTGGTGGGTTTTTCTACATTTTGACATCTATTCGACCTCCAATAAATGTTAGTCGTTACATATTCACTCATTCTCATTTAAGAAGCCTGTTGGGGTAGCCCTGCTTATTTAAGTTTGAGTACTTTCCCCCACCTCGGTAGGCCTACTCGGGCTACTACCCCCAGTAATCCTTTATGTACGAGGATAAGGCTAGAGCATATTTAATGTTTAAATCATAATTTCATGGACCAAGTAGTGCTAGTAAAATTATGAAATAAAGTTTCTTAAATGAGAATGAGTGAATATGTGGCTTGCGGTGAACTCGTATGGAAAACTTACTCGTATGGGGGAAAATGCAGTGAAGTCGTATGGAAATCCACAAGTGAACTCGTATGGAAGACAAACTCGTATGTGGGAAAATGCAGTGAACAAACTGATATATCCATAACTGTATAGCAACTTGTTTGTAGTTTTTATGCAGAGTTCTACAAATCCGCTAGCCCAACGTCCATGGCATTGGCTAGTGTTTTTTTAAGTTCGGGCTGGTGAGAAACGCAAAACATGCATGCATTGTTTACGGTTTCTGTTGCAGGAAATAAGTCTAATGACATGCGTGTTTTAATTATAGGTGACTGCCGTTGACGCACAAACTGCGGTTGACACGCAAATAGTTGACTGATGGGGACATAAATAAGAAGCATGTATACAAAACAATAGCCCGAGTACTCTGACTGTAAGAGAGCTAGACGGACATTTGGACATTCGGACATTTGGTATTAGAGCGGGACTCGTTGCCTACCGTTTGGTAGTCAGGAATTGCCAAAAAAAGACATAGGTTGGTCTCTGACTGTAATGAGAGCGTGTTTATGTCCAAATGTCCGTCTAGCTCTCTTACAGTCAGAGTACTCGGGCTAACAAAACAAGTGTCAAAATACACATTTAAAAGAAATATCAAAGTTAGTATATCTGCATATCCATACATCCCCATACGAGTTCATCGTTATTTTTTCCATACGAGTTTTCCGTTCATACGAGTTAGTTTCCATACGAGTTCACCGCATCCCCCCCCAACCACCCCCCAGCCCCACTTTTCGGTCGTCTTGGATTAAAGTTTAATTTACCTACTCTGAACGTCAAAATCATTAACAAATAATGAAAATCGCATCTCTACTGAAGGCAGGTAGTACTTACCTGTACAGTCCATAACAAAAGCCATATCGAGTACTGAAGAATCATGTTTAGCAATCGGTGGCTGGGAGGTTCCGGTTTGGCTTTCAGTTGGTATTTCTTTGCCGTCTTTTTCTGCCATGACGAGCTGTTAGAGAATACGTCTAGGTGTACGGAATTACAGGCTTACTTCTGTTAGGCTTTACCGCACATGACAACATACAGAGAGCCATACACGTACGTATAAATGCTGTTACAAACCTATTTCACAGCTTCCGGGTTTATCGTTTGTTTTGTTTCCATCTATGAAAACAAATCTTCGGTATAACTCGGAAATGCTCGGAACTCGCACTAGGACCAAAATCGACCTGCCGAAATATATGACGAACGCGAGCTGCACTTCCTATAACATTTATAAATGAAAGGTCGAGTAAATTCCAATGCCAATTTATTTAAGAAATGAAGTTCAACGTCCGAAAATGTGTCGTTCAGCGAAAGTAACGTGCGCCAACGAACACAGCCGAAGACTTCCGACCAAAAGAGGGATTATTTCAGAAGTGATTCAGAGGCACATGTTAGATTACAGTGTGTTACAGTTTTAGAATGTAGTCACAAAACATCTTATTTCTGTTCTGGGTTGATACAGGAAATATATAATTTTATTATTATTATTTATTTTATTATTTTTATTATTATTATTTTTTGTTTTGTTTTTTGAAAGCGGGGGGTGGGGGTGGGGGCAGGAAAAGGGCACATAGAGAAAGTCGTTTGACTCAAAGGCATCCCAATGGTTAAATGACAAAATAAACGAGGATGATATATGGTGGAGATGGAAGCACAGCTTGGTAAAGACTGTCAGTCCCAATTTAATACAGTATGAAATGTCAGATATTTGGGACTAGCTAGTTTTTCATGCCAAAATTGATTTTTTGGACTACTTTTGTTAATTAGGATATGCTGAATTCAAAAAAGTTAGGTGCCATTTTTTTTACGTGCATCTTCAGCCACCATTTTGGATTTCAAAATGGCCGCCATTTTTATTATTTTGGGGGGAAATACCTTAAATTACTGACTACTTACAAAACTGTTTTGTGATGTAATTGCAAAATTTTGATGATAGGGAACATTCATAAAATCATTATTCTTAATTATTTGTTATAAATATATATAATTGGTGGCCATTTTGAATAAATAATGGGCTTTATTTTGAAAGAATGTTCTACTGCATTTTGTGTTCGATTATGTAACAAAAACGTAACAAAAGACCAGTTTCATGCCACACTTGGCCAAGACCTTGGAGAGATAGCACAATTTCTCAGGAGTTATATGAAGCAGGTAGAGAGTTTACTTCACCTGATTCGAGCGAGCAGACAGTGAGAGTGGGAGCTTCATCTTGGTGCTCTTGAGAAGCAAGTGAAGTACTACTTTGCTCATGATCTCTACAAATATGCTCGGCTTGTGCCAGTTTATCTTGCCCAAATACAGTTGCTGAAGAACACTGATCAAGAAACCTGGAAAGCTCTGAAAAGTGGGGATTTCATGGTGAATAAATCAGGCATCCCATTCACAAATCTGTTCGTGGATCAAACATTGGAACAACTTATCAGAGAACTCGAGGTTGCAGGAGGGATTACTGGAATTACTTAAAATGAAGATGCACTCGGTAGATTCTTCTTGATTGCTCCTGAGCTAATCAGTCTCATTCAAGAATTCCAAGATGGTTATTGCACCGGTGGTGACCATTCAACAACCAAGGAGCATTATTAACTACACAATTCAGCCATAATCAAGGAGGGCATTGTTAAACACTGTGGTGGAAACCCCTTCTTGTGTAAGGCCACGAAGCTTATGAACATAGCATCTAATATGGAGGTTCCAGAAACTGCCAAAGAAGACGTTATCCTCAGAGATGACAAGGGTACAAAGACATATGTAGAGTTTGTGTCAGAGAGATTAGTTGCATCTACAGCCGATAAGTCAATTTGGGATACGGTAAAAAAAAGAATGAAGCAAAGTTGGTAATAAACTGGTCAAGTTAAGAGATCAACAACTGTTGGCAAGGTTTCTTGTAGTTCAGCAATCACGCCCTAGTATGATACAGTCTCTAAGTGAGTCAATTGGAAAATATGAGTTTTCTTTTATCCCCAGGTCACTTTTCTCCTTAAATGGTCTTCTTCTCATCCCAGCTGACAAGAGTGACTTTGTCCACGCTATTGAAGAGTACAAAATGGAACCTTCAAGTGAATTTGGAGGGGATCTAGTTATAACCGATGCATGAAACAGAGTGGAGGGCCGTTACAATGTATGCATTATCGAAGCAATGGCAGTTGTCCAAGCCATCAAGAAAGGTCCATCAATGGTAAATTGCTCCAATTTTGCACAAGCCTTTGTTCGAAGCATCTGTAAAATTATTTCTGGGTATAAAGAAGGAAGAGTTATCTTTGACAGATATATTGACAACTCACTGAAAGCTCAGACACGTGGCAAAGGGTCTGCTGGTGTTGACCCAGTCAAGTTTGACATCAAGGACTCAACTAATATCAAATTAGTACCACTCAAAACCCTGCTGTCTCACATTGACACAGTCTCAACTAACAGAGTACTTGGGGAAAGCTCTACTTCACGAATATTCAGATAGAGCAAGAACTTAGTTGTCGTCTATGGAACCTCAACGCATTCCAACAAACCAGATGTCTTTGATTCCAACACTGGTGAGCACTCACACGAGGACGCAGATACCTTGATCCCAATGCATGTGCTTGATGCATCCAATACTGACGGAGACATCCGGGATATAGATGTGTATTCGCCAGATACAGATGTCTTCGTTTTCTTAATGGATTTGTTTTCAACTTACAACATTCCAGGCAAGCTTCATTTCATCACTGGGAAAGGGAAAGCGAAACGGACAATTGACATACGGGCAAGATGTTTAGCAGTTGGAAGCGAGAGAAGTAAAGGACTACTAGGCCTTCATGATTTTACTGGTGCTGATTGGGGAGGAAAATTTGCCGGTATATCCAAGAGTAGGTGGATAAAGCATTATCTAAGCCTTGGATCCAATTCCGAAGTAGTTGGCGTTTTCCGGCAATTCGGTGAGGATGGTTTCGACTTGTACAGCATGTCAAATGAGCTTGAAAGCTTTGTGTTCGCAGTGTATGCCAAGAACAGCAAATGCAGCACAGTCAAGGAACCGAGATGGGAACTGTTCAAATCCAAAAACCTTGAAGCTGTAAAGTTGCCACCAACTCTTGGAGCACTGAAACCACACATCCAGAGAGCCAATCTCATATCGCTAATCGGTAAAGGATACAAACAGCCACGGCCGCACATACCATCGCTTACTGACAATGGATGGGAGAAAACATCAGATGGGACAATTTCCCCTAAGAAATGCCTTGAGCTACCTGCACCTCAGGCAGTTGTTGAACTTGTCAAGTGTGGGTGCCGTGGCAAATGTGCCAGTACCTGCTCCTGCCAGAAAAATAACTTGCCATGTACAGCACTTTGCAAATGTACTGACTGTGATAACACAGTGGATTACAATATGACAAGTCAAGAAGACATCGACTAGGTAACCAGTAGGCCCTGGCTTAAATGCTTATTGATTGGAATTGGAATATTCTGATCAAACCTTGATTCATGTAGTGAAAAGATAACTCAAAATGTATAAACTGTGTATGTTAAGTTTATAGATAATATAGTACGATTTAATATGTATTACTGCTACATGTTTGTGACCTACACTGTTAAAATGCTTGCTTCAAATTTAACAAAAACTGATTACAATATAAACCCACCAATTGTTTGTATAAATTAATGATAAACAATTTGTGTAAATTTTAACTTCTGTTAAAATTAGCGCAACTTGTTTTAACATTCATTTTTACAGACAGATGTTGGGTTCATATAGTAAATAGTATTGGTTAAATTTTAAGCAACCTTCTTAACAGTGTAGATACTTCAAATGATCGTTCTGTGATGAGGCCTCTCTACATCAAAATAATTTGGAAAAAAACCAATGGTTTTAGGCACGCATACATCATTTAATACCCGAAAAACCAAAATGGCCGCCATTTTGAATTTTTCTAATGTCTATTCTATGGTGAGGCTCTTCTACATCAAAACTGATCAAAAGAATTTGAAAAAATGGTTATAGGCACTCATACATTCAATTAATACCAGAACATTAAAAAAAAAAATGGTGGCTGAAGATGTGTTTGAACAAAATGGCACCCAACTTTTTTAATATCAGCACACTACAATCAATAAAGTAAGACAATAAAATCCATTTTGGCACAAAAATCTAGCTGGAATACATATGAAACCGTACTAATTACATTTCATTTATATTTATTTTCGTCCAATTAAGGGGCGGGATTTAGCTCAGTCGGTTGAGTGCTCGCTTGAGGTGCTTGCGTCGCAGGATCGAAACCTCTGTGGAACCATTCAGCTGACTGGGTTAATTTCTCGTTCCAACCAGTGCCTCACAACTGGACAAAGGCCGTGTTATGTGCTTTCCTGTCTGTGGGAAAGTGCATATAAAAGATCCCTTGCTGCATTAGAAAAAATGAAGCGGGTTTCCTCTGATGACTACGAGTCAGAATTACCAAATGTTTGACATACAATAGCCGATGATTAATTAATCAATGTGCTCTAGTGGTGCCGTCAAACAAAACAAACTTTTTATATCAAATTAAAGTTCTAACACGCTGTCCTGGCCACACATCTCGGCTAACTGGTCCGTCTGTTCAAGACGGGGTTAAGAAAGAAGTCGGTGTAGTAGCCTTGCACCATACTTTCTTTGGATGGGAGCCGGTACTAGGATGCGAACCCAGTACATACCAGTCTTCAGACAGACAGCTTAAGAACTACACCATCAATGGTAAGGCTCACCGCAATTTTACGTTCTACACAAAATACATTTTAGATAGTAAATAGTTAACTTAAACCGTTATGATACAAATGTTTTGATGGTCATTATGGGATATGAAGTGGACATTCTTTTTTCTTTTTTTTGGGAGGGGGGGGGGGGGGGGTGCAATGATAAATAAAACCCAGTTGAAAAATCACAACCCTTTGGTAAATGGTGTGTATGAAGGGTTGGGAGCAATGGAATGATTTACAAAAAAAACAAAAAAAAAAACACCCAACCCAGATGTTTGTGGAGTTGAGTAATGTTTTTGAAACAACTACTTGAGTATATTTAACAAGTACGCGACCAACTTCAGTTAGGCCATAGACAATTGTTTTCTTTTTCTTTTGTCATTTTGAATTCGCCCAAAACATGCCAATCTTGCAATTGGTAAATGTTTAATGGTTCAAGTTCAAGTTCTTTATTTGCTTTGAGTTTTACAACTCATCAGCTAATAAATAACATCAATAATACAACATAGTTATACAAAATACACACGTGCAAAACAATGGTGGGTGTGGTTGATATATAATCATGGACAATGAAGTTATATAAGCTACATTTATTACATTAACTATCGCCCTGCATTAACCGATCTCTAATTGTATTCGCTTGCACTAAATATTTGCCTAGGTTATTGTTACCTGTCGTTAATAACTGTATAAAACGATACACACTTGGCCGCTTATAATAATACAATTTTATATATTTACATCGCAAATCTTTGTATTGTGGACACACTATTATAATAATAATAATAATAGATTTTTATTTCAGATCAGATCCATAGAACATATACTCTTCAAAAGAAGAAACGCAAAACCACATTGTCGTAACATTTGGAGAATTGATTTAATTATTGAATGGTGAGTCCGATAATTACCAAATGTTGGAGGATTGTTCACAATTCACTCTAGTCCATTGTGAGTAAGTGATAGGACACACCACCAAGGTCAAGGTCAAGGTCATCTGGAGTCAATACCGGGTGTGGCCTCCGCGTGTGTTGACAACTGCCTGGCACCGCCTGCCCATTGAAGCAACCAGAGTACGGATGACGTCCCGGGGGATGGTGGCCCACTCGGCCTGCAAGGCTGCTGCCAGCTCGGGCAGGGTCTGGGGCTGTGGTTGTCGCTGTCGGTCCAACTCGTCCCATAGATTCTCAATTGGGTTCAAATCCGGTGATATCGATGGCCAAGGAAGGACATTAATGTTGTTGTTCTGTAGGAAAGCCGTTGTGAGACGTGCTGTGTGAGGCCTGGCGTTGTCATGTTGGAACACTGCGTTGGCGTTGGCCATAACTGGAACGATGTGTGGCCGGAGGATCTGGTCAATGTAGCCCTGTGCATTCAGGTTGCCCTGCACGTGGACCAGGTCAGTTCTGCCAGTGTGTGAGATGGCTGCCCACACCATGACACTACCCCCGCCGAATCTGTCCACTTCCTGCACGCATTTTGCCGCATAACGTTCACCACGACGTCTATACACGCGACATCTTCCATCATGACGTCGGAGCAGAAATCGGGACTCGTCACTGAACCACACCTGTCTCCATCGCAGTTGAGGCCATTGTCGATGAATCTGGCACCACTGCAGTCGGAGTCGACGGTGTTGTGGTGTTAAGATGACACCTCGAACTGGACGTCTGGCACGAATTCCTACCTCACGTAGGCGGTTCCGTACGGTCTGGTCGGATATCCTGCGCAAACCTGGTATTGCTGCGGCTGTGGAGGTGGCAGTAGTCAATCGTTCCCGAAGGTGGCGTACCCGGATGTAGCGGTCCTGCCCGGGGGTAGTGACCCGTGGTCGACCGGATCTAGGGAGGTCACGTGTTGATCCATGTTGCTGGTAACGGTCCCCCAGTCTGGAGATGGTGCTTGGGGACACATGGAATGCCCTGGCAACGGCCGTTCTGGATTCGCCTGCGTCTAGTCGGCCGATGGCATTGTTTCTCTGCGGTTCACCGAGACGTGGCATGTCCTGGATTGTCAACTGTCGGCCAGATACAGAGGCCAGGCAAGCGAACACCCTGCACTTTTATACTGTCGGTGTTCATGTTGCACGTGCAGACAACGCACGTGCAGTGGTGACATGGTTTGCACGTGGCTGCGTTTTTACGAATATTCACATTTTGAAACTTTATTTTACAGTAGCTGCGTTTTATCGAATGTAACCGTGGGAATGTGTTTGGGACATGCAATGACCTTATATTCACAAAGCATGAACCGGTAGGAAACATAAAATCGGAGTTATAACCCATTTGTACCCTTTTGCGTTTCTTTTTTTGAAGAGTATATATAAACATCACATATAAAACTGATTATAAAGTGATATTCACCTTCTATGGCATTAGCATTACACAGAGTACATATTCTTTCCGATTGTTCGATGTTTCGATACCTGCTAGATTCTACATTTAGTTTATGATCGCATATTCTAATCTTACATATTTCTTTTATATAACGCGTTTCCATTGACAATCTTAAATATGTTTGTAATCTAAATTAATTTAATAAATATTGATATAAAAGTCCTCTAGACGTTGTCATTGTTTTGCTGTAACATAATTGCTTAAAAGTATCTAATATCCTTTCTTTGATTATAATATAGATACTGTCGTCAACATATGATAAATTCCAAATATAGTTCAATCCAAGTGAATACAATTCGTGCCTAATGTTAATTAACCAATTATCGTTATAGTGTGCCATTTCTTCATATATGCCCCTTAGAATACAATTTGTAGTGTTACGTAATTTTATCCAATATTTAAAAATTCTCAGTTTTCTTGTTATTTGAAGTGGAAACCGTCCCGGTTCGCTATAAATAAATTCGTTACACGTTCCTTTTCTTACTCCCAATAATCTTTTACAAAATTGTGTATGTACGTTTTCAACATCATGACCTGAGTGAAAGCCCCAAACGTCAGCACCATAACTAAGGATAGAGTTAATATATGTATCAAAAACAACAAGCATTGTTTCGATATTGAAGAAATTGTTCCGGCATACATTCAATATTGAAAATAATGCCGTGAGTCCTTGTTGAACGGCACTGTCGGTAAATTAAAATCCAAAGACAATGTTTTATATATATACATAATATAAATGTTTATTTGAGCAATGCATTGTACATTTACATAACGTCAAACAATAAATGCATCAGTAGCAAAGTTCCTCATTTTATTTGAGGATATTTTTGTATGTACACCACTAAATAATGCATTCCTGTAGTACGGGGGCGGGATGTAGCTTGTTGCGCGGTAGGTCTAGGGTCTATCCCCGTTGGTGGACCCATTGGGCTAGTTCTCGTTCCAGCCAGTGCTACACAACTGGTGTAACAAAGGCCGTGGTATGTACTATCCTTTCTATGGGATGGTGCATATAAAAGATCCCTTGCTGCTAATCGAAAAAGAGTAGCCCATGAAGTTGCGACAGCGGGTTTCCTTTATCAATATCTGTGTGGTCCTCAACCATATGTCTGACGCCATGTAACTGTAAATAAAATGTGTCGAGTGCGTCGTAAAATTAAAACATTTCCTTCCTTCTTGTAATACGTGACGTGCTGTGTGATTTCACCGGCGAAGATCTAATGGCAGTCTTGTGTGTGTTGGTCACGCTGCATCACCTAACCAATTTCCAACAAGTCGATCATTGACCCACTTGTTGCATGGGAAGCCCCTCGTGGTAGTTTTACACAATGGTCCAGTGAATTGAACTTCAAAACTGGTGTTTGTAGCTTATATTCCAATTGTGGATGGGTGGGGGAGGGTAGAATATGGGAGTGGGATGCAGCCAAAATTAGAGCAAGCATCAAATTTGGGGATTTTATTTTTGAATTTTTCCAGAATTGAAAACATGGTTTAATACAGATATTTTGAGATTCTATCTCATAATTTTATGTTTCCAACCCAAAATCTGGGATTTGCAGCAGCATAGAACCGTGTTATATTTGCAGCTTGGAGAATATGCCTGTACACACATGTATGTTAATAACAGTGAACAGCCTCTTATTTAAATAATTAAATATTTGCCAGAAATGTCCATAGTTTGCAGCAATCGTCTCCTTCCACTATCACCCATATTCTCCACGTATGCTGCACAGATATTCTTAATTCAAACACAGAACAAATATTCATATTGCAGACCATGGTTTGGTTAATGTTTAATATACATGTTGGTTTTTGAGTAATAGATGCTCATGATTGTATTGAATTGTATTGTATACATTACGAGGAATAATGTTCGGAATGTGGTACAAAAATACAGTACTGTGAATATAATTTTTACGGAGAACTCAAGGACACTGACTGACAGAACAAATGCTGAGTTTGTGAAACAATAATACTGTTGATAGTTCCAGTGTTTTGGTGGCCTTCGTGATACTGTTTAACTAGTTTGTAAGAACATGTTGTCAGTGTAATGTGTTTTGATGAAGAGTTGTTTCTTGGTTCTCACGACTGCCGTCATGTGAAGTACTGTTTAGCTAGAGCTTTAAGAATGTTTCTCAAGTTTAATTATATTCCACCATGTCAGGGTCACAAGTTCTGAGTGACTTTTTTACAGATGTAGTCCAAAGAAATGTCTTTTCTTCCCGACCACTTGAAGTATCCTACAGTATGTAATGACTTCTGTCTGCTTGCTGAACACTGTCGCGACATACTGATGCTGGCTTCTCTCAAGTTGTGTCAGGTTTTCTTTAGAACTCGTCATGGATGTAATATGAAGTTAAATAATGTCATGATCATGGTTGCTGGTTTCTCAATGTCAAAGATGTGATACCCATTTCAAAACAAACACTGAAAGATCTTCAACAGGCTGAATTTTCTATACCAGGGTAAAATAAATGTTTGGGTGTTTTTTTCCTGCATTTCAGATCAAATTGAGTGTACTTTGTGCAAATTATTTTAGGTGAAACAAAAGCTGACATCTGGTAAAAAATTTGGTAAAAAAGGAGAGAAAAAAAGGAGAGAAATATCACAAGCCTGTTTCGAGTGTTTCCCTGTTAAGTAGTGCTTCAGTGTTCACTCCACACCTCACGTGAAAAGTTGTAGGTAAGCGACAAATCGATCGCCTTGCAATAAAATGTTTCATAAATTTTATTTCAAACTTCATGGGACTGCTTGCATAGAGAGTGATCTTTGGCTTGCTTTCATTTGGTTATAGTGTTCTTTACTAAGGACTCATAATAACGTGTAGTTGAGTCAGTGTAATGTATTTTAACGAAGAGTTGATTCTTGACCTGTTGTTTCTCAAGTCTGTCGTCATGTGAGGTACTGTTTAGCAAGGATTTGTAATAACTTGTAGTCAGTGTAAAGTGTTTTGATGAAGAGCTGTTTCTTGTTTCTCACGACTGCTGTCATGTTTAGCTAGAGCTCGTAATAACTTGTAGTCGGTGTAAAGTGTTTTAATGAAGAGTTGTTTCTTGTTTCTCAAGTCTGTCGTCATTTGAGGTACTGTTTAGCTAGGACTCGTAATAACATATAGTCAGTGTAATGTGTTTTGATGGAGAGTTGTTTCTTGGTTATCACAACTGTCGTCATGTGAGGTACTGTTTAGCTAGAGCTCGTAATAACTTGTAGTCAGTGTAATGCGTTTTGATGGAGAGTTGTTTCTTGGTTATCACAACTGTCGTCATGTGAGGTACTATTTAGCTAGAGCTCGTAATAACTTGTAGTCAGTTTAATGTGTTTTGATGAAGAGTTGTTTCTTGGTTCTCATGACTGTCATGCGAGGTACTGTTTAGCTAGGACTCCTAATAACTTGTAGTCAGTTTAATGTGTTTGATGAAGAGTTGTTTCTTGGTTATCACAACTGTCATCATGTGAGGTACTGTTTAGCTAGAGCTCGTAATAACTTGTAGTCAGTTTAATGTGTTTTGATGAAGAGTTGTTTCTTGGTTCTCATGACTGTCATGCGAGGTACTGTTTAGCTAGGACTCCTAATAACTTGTAGTCAGTTTAATGTGTTTGATGAAGAGTTGTTTCTTGGTTATCACAACTGTCATCATGTGAGGTACTGTTTAGCTAGAGCTCGTAATAACTTGTAGTCAGTGTAATGTGTTTTGATGGAGAGTTGTTTCTTGGTTATCACAACTGTCGTCATGTGAGGTACTATTTAGCTAGAGCTCGTAATAACTTGTAGTCAGTTTAATGTGTTTTGATGAAGAGTTGTTTCTTGGTTCTCATGACTGTCATGCGAGGCACTGTTTAGCTAGGACTCCTAATAACTTGTAGTCAGTTTAATGTGTTTGATGAAGAGTTGTTTCTTGGTTATCACAACTGTCATCATGTGAGGTACTGTTTAGCTAGAGCTCGTAATAACTTGTAGTCAGTTTAATGTGTTTTGATGAAGAGTTGTTTCTTGGTTCTCATGACTGTCATGCGAGGTACTGTTTAGCTAGAGCTCGTAATAACTTGTAGTCAGTTTAATGTGTTTGATGAAGAGTTGTTTCTTGGTTATCACAACTGTCATCATGTGAGGTACTGTTTAGCTAGAGCTCGTAATAACTTGTAGTCAGTTTAATGTGTTTGATGAAGAGTTGTTTCTTGGTTATCACAACTGTCATCATGTGAGGTACTGTTTAGCTAGAGCTCGTAATAACTTGTAGTCAGTTTAATGTGTTTGATGAAGAGTTGTTTCTTGGTTATCACAACTGTCATCATGTGAGGTACTGTTTAGCTAGAGCTCGTAATAACTTGTAGTCAGTTTAATGTGTTTGATGAAGAGTTGTTTCTTGGTTATCACAACTGTCATCATGTGAGGTACTGTTTAGCTAGAGCTCGTAATAACTTGTAGTCAGTTTAATGTGTTTGATGAAGAGTTGTTTCTTGGTTATCACAACTGTCATCATGTGAGGTACTGTTTAGCTAGAGCTCGTAATAACTTGTAGTCAGTTTAATGTGTTTGATGAAGAGTTGTTTCTTGGTTATCACAACTGTCATCATGTGAGGTACTGTTTAGCTAGAGCTCGTAATAACTTGTAGTCAGTTTAATGTGTTTGATGAAGAGTTGTTTCTTGGTTATCACAACTGTCATCATGTGAGGTACTGTTTAGCTAGAGCTCGTAATAACTTGTAGTCAGTTTAATGTGTTTGATGGAGAGTTGTTTCTTGGTTATCACAACTGTCATCATGTGAGGTACTGTTTAGCTAGAGCTCGTAATAACTTGTAGTCAGTTTAATGTGTTTGATGAAGAGTTGTTTCTTGGTTATCACAACTGTCATCATGTGAGGTACTGTTTAGCTAGAGCTCGTAAGAACTTGTAGTCAGTTTAATGTGTTTGATGAAGAGTTGTTTCTTGGTTATCACAACTGTCATCATGTGAGGTACTGTTTAGCTAGAGCTCGTAATAACTTGTAGTCAGTTTAATGTGTTTGATGAAGAGTTGTTTCTTGGTTATCACAACTGTCATCATGTGAGGTACTGTTTAGCTAGAGCTCGTAATAACTTGTAGTCAGTTTAATGTGTTTGATGAAGAGTTGTTTCTTGGTTATCACAACTGTCATCATGTGAGGTACTGTTTAGCTAGAGCTCGTAATAACTTGTAGTCAGTTTAATGTGTTTGATGAAGAGTTGTTTCTTGGTTATCACAACTGTCATCATGTGAGGTACTGTTTAGCTAGAGCTCGTAATAACTTGTAGTCAGTTTAATGTGTTTGATGAAGAGTTGTTTCTTGGTTATCACAACTGTCATCATGTGAGGTACTGTTTAGCTAGAGCTCGTAATAACTTGTAGTCAGTTTAATGTGTTTGATGGAGAGTTGTTTCTTGGTTATCACAACTGTCATCATGTGAGGTACTGTTTAGCTAGAGCTCGTAAGAACTTGTAGTCAGTTTAATGTGTTTGATGAAGAGTTGTTTCTTGGTTATCACAACTGTCATCATGTGAGGTACTGTTTAGCTAGAGCTCGTAAGAACTTGTAGTCAGTTTAATGTGTTTGATGGAGAGTTGTTTCTTGGTTATCACAACTGTCATCATGTGAGGTACTGTTTAGCTAGAGCTCGTAATAACTTGTAGTCAGTTTAATGTGTTTGATGAAGAGTTGTTTCTTGGTTATCACAACTGTCATCATGTGAGGTACTGTTTAGCTAGAGCTCGTAATAACTTGTAGTCAGTTTAATGTGTTTGATGGAGAGTTGTTTCTTGGTTATCACAACTGTCATCATGTGAGGTACTGTTTAGCTAGAGCTCGTAATAACTTGTAGTCAGTTTAATGTGTTTGATGAAGAGTTGTTTCTTGGTTATCACAACTGTCATCATGTGAGGTACTGTTTAGCTAGAGCTCGTAATAACTTGTAGTCAGTTTAATGTGTTTGATGAAGAGTTGTTTCTTGGTTATCACAACTGTCATCATGTGAGGTACTGTTTAGCTAGAGCTCGTAATAACTTGTAGTCAGTTTAATGTGTTTGATGAAGAGTTGTTTCTTGGTTATCACAACTGTCATCATGTGAGGTACTGTTTAGCTAGAGCTCGTAATAACTTGTAGTCAGTTTAATGTGTTTGATGAAGAGTTGTTTCTTGGTTATCACAACTGTCATCATGTGAGGTACTGTTTAGCTAGAGCTCGTAATAACTTGTAGTCAGTTTAATGTGTTTGATGGAGAGTTGTTTCTTGGTTATCACAACTGTCATCATGTGAGGTACTGTTTAGCTAGAGCTCGTAATAACTTGTAGTCAGTTTAATGTGTTTGATGGAGAGTTGTTTCTTGGTTATCACAACTGTCATCATGTGAGGTACTGTTTAGCTAGAGCTCGTAATAACTTGTAGTCAGTTTAATGTGTTTGATGGAGAGTTGTTTCTTGGTTATCACAACTGTCATCATGTGAGGTACTGTTTAGCTAGAGCTCGTAATAACTTGTAGTCAGTTTAATGTGTTTGATGGAGAGTTGTTTCTTGGTTATCACAACTGTCATCATGTGAGGTACTGTTTAGCTAGAGCTCGTAATAACTTGTAGTCAGTTTAATGTGTTTGATGGAGAGTTGTTTCTTGGTTATCACAACTGTCATCATGTGAGGTACTGTTTAGCTAGAGCTCGTAAGAACTTGTAGTCAGTTTAATGTGTTTGATGGAGAGTTGTTTCTTGGTTATCACAACTGTCATCATGTGAGGTACTGTTTAGCTAGAGCTCGTAAGAACTTGTAGTCAGTTTAATGTGTTTGATGGAGAGTTGTTTCTTGGTTATCACAACTGTCATCATGTGAGGTACTGTTTAGCTAGAGCTCGTAATAACTTGTAGTCAGTTTAATGTGTTTGATGAAGAGTTGTTTCTTGGTTATCACAACTGTCATCATGTGAGGTACTGTTTAGCTAGAGCTCGTAATAACTTGTAGTCAGTTTAATGTGTTTGATGAAGAGTTGTTTCTTGGTTATCACAACTGTCATCATGTGAGGTACTGTTTAGCTAGAGCTCGTAATAACTTGTAGTCAGTTTAATGTGTTTGATGAAGAGTTGTTTCTTGGTTATCACAACTGTCATCATGTGAGGTACTGTTTAGCTAGAGCTCGTAATAACTTGTAGTCAGTGTAATGTGTTTGATGAAGAGTTGTTTCTTGGTTATCACAACTGTCATCATGTGAGGTACTGTTTAGCTAGAGCTCGTAATAACTTGTAGTCAGTTTAATGTGTTTGATGAAGAGTTGTTTCTTGGTTATCACAACTGTCATCATGTGAGGTACTGTTTAGCTAGAGCTCGTAATAACTTGTAGTCAGTTTAATGTGTTTGATGAAGAGTTGTTTCTTGGTTATCACAACTGTCATCATGTGAGGTACTGTTTAGCTAGAGCTCGTAATAACTTGTAGTCAGTTTAATGTGTTTGATGAAGAGTTGTTTCTTGGTTATCACAACTGTCATCATGTGAGGTACTGTTTAGCTAGAGCTCGTAAGAACTTGTAGTCAGTTTAATGTGTTTGATGGAGAGTTGTTTCTTGGTTATCACAACTGTCATCATGTGAGGTACTGTTTAGCTAGAGCTCGTAAGAACTTGTAGTCAGTTTAATGTGTTTGATGAAGAGTTGTTTCTTGGTTATCACAACTGTCATCATGTGAGGTACTGTTTAGCTAGAGCTCGTAATAACTTGTAGTCAGTGTAATGTGTTTGATGAAGAGTTGTTTCTTGGTTATCACAACTGTCATCATGTGAGGTACTGTTTAGCTAGAGCTCGTAATAACTTGTAGTCAGTGTAATGTGTTTGATGAAGAGTTGTTTCTTGGTTATCACAACTGTCATCATGTGAGGTACTGTTTAGCTAGAGCTCGTAATAACTTGTAGTCAGTTTAATGTGTTTGATGAAGAGTTGTTTCTTGGTTATCACAACTGTCATCATGTGAGGTACTGTTTAGCTAGAGCTCGTAATAACTTGTAGTCAGTTTAATGTGTTTGATGGAGAGTTGTTTCTTGGTTATCACAACTGTCATCATGTGAGGTACTGTTTAGCTAGAGCTCGTAAGAACTTGTAGTCAGTTTAATGTGTTTGATGAAGAGTTGTTTCTTGGTTATCACAACTGTCATCATGTGAGGTACTGTTTAGCTAGAGCTCGTAAGAACTTGTAGTCAGTGTAATGTGTTTGATGAAGAGTTGTTTCTTGGTTATCACAACTGTCATCATGTGAGGTACTGTTTAGCTAGAGCTCGTAATAACTTGTAGTCAGTTTAATGTGTTTGATGGAGAGTTGTTTCTTGGTTATCACAACTGTCATCATGTGAGGTACTGTTTAGCTAGAGCTCGTAAGAACTTGTAGTCAGTTTAATGTGTTTGATGAAGAGTTGTTTCTTGGTTATCACAACTGTCATCATGTGAGGTACTGTTTAGCTAGAGCTCGTAAGAACTTGTAGTCAGTGTAATGTGTTTGATGAAGAGTTGTTTCTTGGTTATCACAACTGTCATCATGTGAGGTACTGTTTAGCTAGAGCTCGTAATAACTTGTAGTCAGTGTAATGTGTTTGATGAAGAGTTGTTTCTTGGTTATCACAACTGTCATCATGTGAGGTACTGTTTAGCTAGAGCTCGTAATAACTTGTAGTCAGTTTAATGTGTTTGATGAAGAGTTGTTTCTTGGTTATCACAACTGTCATCATGTGAGGTACTGTTTAGCTAGAGCTCGTAATAACTTGTAGTCAGTTTAATGTGTTTGATGAAGAGTTGTTTCTTGGTTATCACAACTGTCATCATGTGAGGTACTGTTTAGCTAGAGCTCGTAATAACTTGTAGTCAGTTTAATGTGTTTGATGAAGAGTTGTTTCTTGGTTATCACAACTGTCATCATGTGAGGTACTGTTTAGCTAGAGCTCGTAATAACTTGTAGTCAGTGTAATGTGTTTGATGGAGAGTTGTTTCTTGGTTATCACAACTGTCGTCATGTGAGGTACTGTTTAGCTAGAGCTCGTAATAACTTGTAGTCAGTTTAATGTGTTTGATGAAGAGTTGTTTCTTGGTTATCACAACTGTCGTCATGTGAGGTACTGTTTAGCTAGAGCTCGTAAGAACTTGTTCTTCCTCAGACATACGGCTCGACGCTGGACTTCCTCTGGATTGCTGCTGTTAACATCAATCTGACTGAGGGCTCGAAGCTGTAATGGTCAAATAATTACATATTACAAACTGCAGACAGCAAATAGTCAGGGTTTAAGCTGTTGTTTACCAAATTATCAAAAATGTGATTTAAAGTGGAATTTGGTGAACATATGTCATTACCAATTCTGCAAAAAGGTAATTCGATAACCATACGTCTTTTGTATGTGCATAGTTATTTTTATTTTTAAAAACAACTTTTTTTCTGTTTAGCTAAATGTTACTTTAATTTAGCTGCAGATTTTCTGATGTTAAAGTTTGTGTGGTGTATCAACACACCTAGAGTATGTTGATTAATTAATGATCGGGTAATGAATGTTTAAACATTAGCTAACTGACACATAGTCTATAGAGGAAACCCCTTAATTTTTTTTCATTAGCAGCAAGGGATCTTTTATATGCATTTTTCCATAGGCAGGAGATCTACACATACCACAACCTTTGATAAACCACTTGTGGGACACTAGATGGGAGGAAAAGAGGGGAGTGGGGATAAAAAAGAGATCCTCTGAGGGGATTTGATCCTTTGTCCCAAGCACATGAGGAAAGAACTCTATAAAGTTGGATCCCACCCTTCAGAAAACAATGGAGATCTGAATTTACTCTACTTGTCTGAGGAATCAAATCTGTAAAAGGCCTTTCGCAATTATCAAGCTTTTACTACCATTCCCTAAAAGCATACATCAAAAATGTTGAATTAATAACATCATTTTAAAATTGGTGAAGTAAGCAGTAAATTAGAAATGACATAAGGCTTGTAAAAATGTCATCAATGTACAATGTATCTCTAATTTTGTACTGATATGATGAGAAAATATTCTTTTAAAAATAAAACATGAAAAAAAGAAAGAAAAATCATGAAGCAAAACATAAAAAGTATAGGCAACAATAACATATGGAAGAGATATTTGATCAAGAAGCTCTAAATAAATTAACAAAGAATGTAATTAATCAAAGAATGTATACTTACTGCAGATTGTCGCTTCTCTGTTTCCCCTCGTTTAGTATGTAGATCTGTTCTGTTAAGGATGCACAACTGCAACATACAGCCACAGCCACACCCACGGCCACAGCCACACCCACACCCACCCATCCACACACACAATATATATATATACATACATATATATAAATATATACATATATATATATATATATATATATATATATATACACACATATACATACATACAATACATACATACAATACATACATACATACATACATACATACATACATACATACATACATACATACATACATACATACATACATACATACATACATACGCACGCACGCATGCACGCACACACACACACACATATATATATTACTAACTATGATATTGAAACTGGTTTCTTGTTCAAAACTGGTATCAAGCTTTGCTCATGATGGGTGCTACCTGTGGAGTAGAATTGGCTTGCCTTTCACAAAAACCTGATATCATCAGTTTTGACTGCCTTGTGCCAAAATTAGCTTTTAAATATGATAACTGTTTTGTCAAAAGATTTACAAATGACTAGTAGACAGTTGACCAAAAAAGGAGTGCGTAATTTAAAAAAAGAAGAAGAAAAAAAAGAAGAGTTAAAATATGTTTTGTTTAAAGGCATACTGTCACGGATTAAAGGACCTTATTTCTCTACAAATGGATAATAAATAAAAATTGCATTAATTGTTGGAAAATAAATCTAGCTATTGCATCACTTTAACTAAACCATGATGGAATGAAATCCACGTCAACCCTCTCGGCAATTTTAGTTTTTGAATTATGGACCATTGCCATAATTCAATTATTTTTACAAAATATTATTAATAAATGGAGTATGGTGGTTATGAAGATGGTTGAATGAAGTACATTTAGGGACAAATCAAAAAAACAATTTCAGGTAATACTTTGTTAGACCATTAAATAGGTCAGTGGCCTGTGACAATATGCCTATAATAACACCATTACAACACACTGATTTATTAATCATCGGCTACTAGATGTCAATCATTGGTAAATTTGACAAAGTCATAGAGACAAAACCCACTACATTTTTCCATTAGTAGCAAGGGATCTTTTACATGCACCATCCCACATACCTCAACCTCTGATGTACCAGTCGAGGTGCATTGGCTGGGACGACCTGAAACACTGACCCTTTCAGATTTCAATGAAACTTAATACACTAGTAGGGGCCCAGGAAATAACCTTTCACCCAAAAATGTAGACCCATCGGTCAAGCGTTTTTTGAGATATACATGTAGATCACCAAAGTTTTACCTAATTCATAAAAAATTGACCGAGTCATGTTATTGAAAATGTGATAACTTGGCTCCAGATTAAACTAGGAAGGTCATTGAACTATCATTTTAAAGCTTTTTAGAAGAACAACAAATTTCAATGAAATCAAAAGCTCTAAAAAGAATACATATTTTCAAATTTGACCTTGACCGTGACCTTCCTGAAATGAGTAATGGCAGATTTTTTCAAAAAGTTCACAAAATATAGATATAGATATGTGCAGAACAGTCCCTGTGAAGTTCATGATGTGCACTTAAAGGGTTTCTGAAATAGAGCCAGTTATGTATACATGGGTACTCCAAAAGTAGCCTATATCCATTAATCTTAAAAGTCACACTTGATGTACTACAATTAATAGTACTAATCTACATCAGGTGTCACTTTTAAATTGAACAGACTATATTGTGTAATGTATTTGGCATATTATTTCATTTATAAATAGAATGCTTTATCAGAATATACTCATTATAGGATTCCCCACTTGGAAATTTTGGGAACTGAAACAAGTCTTCAGCAGCTGTTTGATGAATACATGATTGACACAGTAGAGTATAAGCAGTGGATATCTACTGACAGTTCATGCTCGAAACATTGAGGCAGAGTTCAGAGGACTTCATGAATAAATTCTGTAGACATCTTAAGGTACCGCAACACCATTATTTTATTGGCAGGCAACAATCTGCCTTCTTCAGAGAAAAGACAAGAGTCACTGAAGCCTGGACATTTTCTAGTCGTTGGAGATTTCTCGGAGAACTATTCCTTTGTACTCCAAGAAAAAGCATCCCATGTAAGTTATGTCATAATTTCTGAATGCAACATTCTTGACACCATTGCTGTCCACCTATTCCAGAAGTGCCTTTGCAATAGATTCACACAAGTGAAAATGATAATATACTTCTCATATAGGTGTGGAGGGCAATATAAGAACTGCAATAATTTCATTAACTTGTGCTACCATAAACAGGCTTTTGGAATGAAGGCAGAGCAACACACTTTTGCTATATCCCATGGATAGGGTCCATGTAATGGTGTTGGTGGAACAATGTAAAGACTGGTGACAAAAGCTAGTATGCAAAGGCCTTATGATCAGCAAATTATCACTCCACAACAGCTGTTTGATTTTGCATCAACAAACATCTTTTCTATCACCTTTCAACTCACCAATACTGTTGAACCAGCCATTAATCCTGCTGGTCGAGTGTACAGTCTGTCAGAGAAGGATGCACGATCAAGAGTGTGACTGACAATGTTTTATTCCATCACATTCAGATAAACCTAAGCATATGAAAATAGGTTAGAAATATGGAAGGCTGCACCTAGCTGTTTAGTGTATGTTTGCAGTAAAAGTGTGGTTTGGTTAGCAGAAATATTAAATTATCATAAATTAGTCATTATTGTTTTACTAGTTTGAAAAAAGCAAGGACTCCAAGATTTCGTATGTAACATATCATTATTTCATTATAATTTTGATTTAAAAAAGCATTACTGGAAACAACTAGCCTCAGTGGCATCATGGTTAAGTCATCGAACATAAGGCTGGTAGGTACAGGGTTCACAGCTCGATACTGGTTCCACCCCAGAGTGAGTTTTAACGACTTAATGGGTGGGTGTAAGGCCACTACGCCCTCTTCTCTCTCACTAATCACTAACAACTAACTCACTATCCTGGACAGACAGCCCAGATAGCTGAGGTGTGTGCCCAGGACAGCGTGCCTGAACCTTAATTAGATATAAGCATGAAAATACATGAAAGTTGAAATGAATACTGGAAACAGTGTTTTCAGGGTGGCCTACAGCTTACTTGAACTATTAACAATTGGCTAAACAAGCTGTTATGTGAAGCACTCACTGCGATTCAGTTAAGTGCAGAGCACCCATGTGTACATAACTGGCTCTATCTCAGAAACCCTTGAAGTGCACATCCTGAGCTTCATAGGGACTTTTCTACACATATATATCTATGTTTTGTGAACTTTTTGTATTATTATTTTTAATTTTTGGCTGAGATGTTGTGTCTGAGTTCCCTACTAGTGTATAAAGTTTCAGTAAAATCTGAGGGGGTCAGTGCAAAAAAGGTAAAAAAGTGATACATTTGACATGGAATGACCCGGAAGCGTGAAGCGACTGTTTGACAAGGATACGAATGAGGTACTCCAGCATGCTGACGTCCCAAATGCAGCAGTAGTAGGCATCCATAGCGTCATAGGTGTTGCGCTCCTGCAGGGATTTGAACGCCGTCGTGTAGTCCACGTCATCGAGGAACTGACACAGAAGAGCCACCTGACGGAAAATAAAACACAGTTACAAAACAACATCCATAAATAGTGCAATGTTGGTAAATCAACCAATGTATTTGGTTTTATAAGATAATACAAAATTAATGATATAATAAAATAATTCAATTTCTCTTTAAAAAGTATTAAAATCAAATACTTTTTACTTCTAGGAAGGACAAAATTGTAAAATTAAACTGATATGTATCTTGTAGAATTACATTACTTGGGAAAAAACATATAATATACAGTAGAATTTCATTGTCCGATTGCTTTTTGTGTTACAGAAGCACTCGATAATGACCGAATGCATGGTTCAAACTACCCAATGGGTCGAACAGATTTTGATGCACCGACAGTGTTCGAGCCAATGAGATTCTACTGTATATCCAGAAAACTAATTTTTGTATCTTATAGGTTTAAGGGACATAACTGTCAAATATGGGTAAATTGCCATGAATGTCAAAACTTGACCTGTGACAGTACATCATAAAGCATTACACAAAATTTCAGATCAATATATTGAGGCATTGTGAAAAATCTTTCTGGAAAATTATATGTCGGACAGACAGACAGACAGACAGAGAAGAACGGAGATGAAACCTATAGTGCCCTCTGGTTGGACCTGTAAGGGACTAAAATAATGAATCATTTTTTATTTACCTGGGTATGACACTGTAAATAAGAACAGCATTTGATCATTTTCCTGTAGATCTGTAAAGAATTATTATTAAAACATTAAGGAATATTATTTAAAATTTAAGTTATGACAGAATAATATTTATTATACAAAGAATGTTAGAGAAGTAATTTGCAAGATGACACCATTTACTAGGAAATCCGAATAATTTTCTATAACCTTTGACCTTGCTAACTCCACTGAAATTCACATAACATGTTGTTAATATACTGAATGAAAATAAATAAGGGATCACCTAAAGACTGACAGCAGAAAGTGCCTGCAACCAATAAAGGCAATACCCTCATCCAGGGTGTCAGAAAGTTAACTGTGTTACTCACAATCAATCCAACATTATTGCTTTGTATTATATCTAGACATTACTTTGCTAGTAGTGAATTACATAAATTTTGTCTACAATACAAATGTTCCCATATTTATTTTTCAGTAAAATGTTACTGTGATACCCATCACTGGAAGAATATTCTGATTACGCACTTTGAAGAAGCAGTTCCCCAACCATAGGTGGCATGCATATATAGAGGATTCGTCATGAGTGTTTTTTAATATGGAAAATATCAACCGAATCTATGTTAATCATTATTTGTCGAGGCTCTGCCAAGAAAAATACTGATTAACTAAATAAGGTTGATATTTTACATATTAGAAAACATGAGTAACAAATTCTATTTATCCTACAACACTTAGAACTCAAATAACATTTTATAGAGGATATGTGATATGATTGCAAACTTCACGAGATGAGATATAAATCATATTTGACCAAAAAAATATGAAATTTTCTATTTATTATATAACTTTTTGGCAATTTACCTTTATTTTTAAAATGCCAGCAGCAAATAGTTCCGGCTTTCTTACAGTGAAGATAACACTTTCTACAGTGACGATAACACATTTCAGAGTGAAATAGTGAAATTTTCACTCTAAAATGTGTTGTCGTCACCGAGTGACTGATAACACTTTTATTTCACTGATATTTTAAGATATTTCACTAAATGTTATATAATAAAATTGGAGAAAACTTGAGTGTTTTCTCTTTTATAGATACATTACCTGTCCTCAAAAAAGTTCATCCCGCCCGGGCCTCCCCGCTTCCTGTTCTCCGTGCGATGCGCTCATGGAAAAAGAAGGAAGTTACAGTCATGTGACCGGAACTAGAGAGCAGTATACAGTAGAAGAATTTAGGCCATCCCATTGGCTGTTGGGATGTTCGGACCAGACCACTTGCGTGGGGGGGAGGTGCACTTGTTTGAGGACAGGTAATGTATCTATAAAAGAGAAAACACTCAAGTTTTCTCCATTTCTATAGACATTACCTGTCCTCAAACAAGTGCAGCATTCAACAGATGGTGGTGGGTGCCGAGATCCGTAGATGCTTGTGATAACTCCCCAACCGGAAAGAGGCTGACTAGTGGAAGAATAAGGCCAACCTTGGTAAACCCTCCTCCTAGGGATGCCCGTCACAGACCAATGCAGGTGATGTTAGTAACAACAACCAGAATGGTGGCATCCGTCAGCAGTGGCAGGTACGGCTCCTAGAACACATGAACCAGAAGGCGGAAGCCACATCTCATGCTGGTTCTGACAGGGTGGGAAGACGTAGCCACCAGGGATGCAGGTGTTAGGTAACCCTCACGTATTGAAGTGTTATAGTTTTTCAATAACAAGCGACAACCTAATGAGGTGCATCCGTCAGAACATTGAACAAAACAAGACCCCCGAATGTTTTCTGTCTAGTACACCAAAGATCTGTTAGTTCAATAACGACAACCAATAACCACATGCAGTGAAGAGTTAAGGTTATCGAGACAAAAGTTCCGGCACCAGTGCGTGAACTGTGCAAAAGAACAAAAGTCTAAGCAATCCTCACCTGTCGATTCGGTGGACATCTCGTTATGCAGCCCAGAATCAGACAGACATCAACGGCGACAAGGATAGCTTGTATTCAACAGAGTCTGTGCAGCAACAACCGGACCCAGATGATGGAACCCCTCAACGTCTTCTGTGGAGACATCCCTCAGATAATAGTTGGCGAAGATGGAGTCCGTCGCCCAGAAACAGCCAGTGATGATGTGCTGAATGGATGTGTTGCAATGCAGGGACATCGTGGCAGCCAAGGCACGGAGTTCATGCGGATTGGAAGCAGACGGAGCAGGTAAACCCTCCTTCTGATAAGCGGTCAGGATAGAAGACCGGATCCAGGTGGCCACCGTGTTCTTGGTAATATCCCTCAACCGACTCTGGTTACAGGAAAGGAAAAGTCTTTTACGATGTTGTCGAAAAGATCTGGTCCTCTCGATGTACTGGTGCAGGGCTCTAACAGGGCACAACGCCAAGTCCTCAACGTCCGCCGGACCAACGATAGAGAAGAGGGCCTGCACAACATACGAGCGAGGCGCTTGGTCTGGTAACTGATTCTTTGCAATAAAGTTCATGAGTAACCCCAAGTTGACTGCACGCCGATCTCGGTGAAAACGTACCAAATCGACATCAAGAGCATGAAGTTCTGAGACACGAGCAGCCGTGGCGAAACCGAGTAAAAACACCGTCTTCCGTGTCAAATCTTGCAGGGAAGAGGACTCGATCGGCTCATAAGGTGCGGTCGATAACGCTCGTAACACCAAATTCAGGTCCCATCTTGGTGGCCGAAACCGGTGTACTTGATCTTCAAGGCGAAAACCTTTGATCATTTTATGGATCTCAGGAATACCCGATAACTTCGTTCCAGTAGTTACATCACGAACAGTAGCGATGACCGAAACGTACCCAGCGATGGTAGACCCCTTCAATCGTAAAGTGGTCCGCAGATACAGCAAAAAATCAGCAAGACGAGGTATCTGTATCGTCTGAGGTTTGAGTTTTTTTCTAACACACCATCGGTGAAAGCAAAGCCATCTGACGTTGTAAGCCGCAGTAGTAGATGATCTGTGCGCTTTCAAAATGGCCGCCGTAGACTGTGAAGAAAAACCTTTCTTCCTCAAACTCTTGGAGATAAAGTCCACGCGTGCAGTTGGAACAACTGCGGACGTGGATGGTACAGTCTTGACGTGGGATGCAGCAACAGATGATCCCAGTCTGGCAGCGGTAAAGGATGTGGATCGGCCAGACGTATTAGATCTGGATACCACATCCTGGATGGCCACATCGGAGCAATGAGCAACAGGCGACAATGGTACAGCTGAAACCTCTGAAGCACCCTTGGAAGGAGGATTGGTGGAGGAAAAGCGTACGCGTCCATCTGTTCCCAGCTGATGGCCAATGCGTCGAGATCCAGAGCTTCGGGATCCGGCACCGGAGACACGTAAACCCTCAGCTGATGGTTGAATCGTGTGGCGAAAAGATCGATGTTTGGTGTCCAAAGTCTGTCGCACACCCATCGAAACGCTTCCGGATGGAGCATCCACTCCGTCGGCTGTGGAGACGACGGCCGGGACAATGTGTCGGCTAGTACATTGCAAACCCCTGGAATATGACGAGCCCGAAGTTGCAATGGAATTTCGTCGACCAGCTTGTAGAGACGATAAGTCAACTGCAGCAGACTGCTGGAGTGAGTTCCGCCCTGACGATTGATGTAAGCCGCCGCGGTCGTACTGTCTGTGGCCACCATGAGAGAGGCTTCCGTCAACATCTGTCGCCAATGAAGGATAGCGTAGTAGACTGCCAACAACTCTAACAGGTTGATGTGGAGTCCGAGTTCGCCGGGAGACCACAGCCCTGAAGTAGTCTGGTTGCTTAGATGGGCTCCCCAACCTTCCAGTGACGCGTCGACGAATAGGTGATGAGTGGCTATGAAGGCCCGCATAGAGACACCTTCTAAGACGTTCGATCGGAGCTGCCACCACTGCAGGCTGGAGCGTAGATCGTCTGGAAGTGAGATGATCAAGTCCGGATTGTTGAAACGAACAAACGGGTTGAGAAACATCTGCAAGCGCCGCAACTGGAGACGACCTCTGAGTGTCAAATCCTGGGCAGAAGTGAGGAGACCCAGGAGACTCTGCCAACCGCGGAAGGTCATTGGAGCGGTGAGGGCTATGGCAATCATGGTCTGGATCTTCTCCCAACGGTCTAAAGGAACTTGAACGAGGCCCAGGTCGGGTCGAAGCCAAGCGCCTATGAACTGTAGAGACTGTGTGGGAGCCAGTCGAGATTTCTCGATGTTGATAATCCAACCCAGCTGCTTGAGAAAGTCCATGATGAAGGCAACATGTGCAGTCAGCCCTGTCTTGCTGTGACACCTCATCAGGCAATCGTCGAGGTATGGGTAAAAGGATATACCTCTGCGATGCAGGAAGCGTGACATCGGAGTCGTGATTCTGGTGAACAGCCATGGCGCTATGGATATCCCAAAGGGCAGGACTGTCCATTCGTAATGCCGACCCTGTAGCACAAACCGTAGGTAGTGATGGAAATCGGCATGCATCGGAACGTGCAGGTAGGCGTCCTTGAGATCTAGCGAGGCAAGCCAATCCCCCGGTCTGATCACGGCTATGATATCTCGCAACGTTAACATCTTGAAGGTCGGAGGAGGAGACAGATAGTGGTCGTTGAAGACCGCCAAGTTGTGAATCATTCGCAGCTCTGGAGAATCTTTCTTTGGTACGAGAAAGATGTCCGAGTAAAATCCGGGTGTTAAGTGTACTTCCGAAATGCTGCGAACGGCTCCCTTCTCCACCAGCTTGTTGACGGACTCCTGTAGAACCTTGACTTGCGCAACGGAATGCCGCGGTTCTCGAGGTGAAGTGGTCAATGGAGGGATGGCAGACAATTGCAGACGATACCCTGTCTTCAAGATCGACGTGACAAACGGATCTTGGCAAAGTGTCTGCCAGTTTCGCCAATAACGGCGAAGTCGACTTCCGACCATGGATCTTCCGACCGGTGTGGTACACACCGGAAGCGTCAAAACCGAATCGTTGTTCTGGTTCAAAATCAGGGGCGGGCGTAGGTTGAAGCAATCTGAGCAGTCCACGATCTGTTGGCTGGCGTCAACGTCGACCAGGCTTCCCCTGGGTCCGAGCTGGCGGACCGGATGGTCGTCTGACCGGAAACCTTCGAGAAGGTTGACCTCGAAAGGAACCTCTCCAGCGTTTAGATGGTGGTTGTGGTGTGAATGTAGACTTCCGCTTTGTAGATTCCAACGTGGAAATAAGTTGCAACGCTTTAACAGTTGCTGTCGACTGTTGGTCCTTATCATTGGCCTTCACCACCTCAGAAATTTTGCCTGCAAACAGCTTCGTTGCGGACCACGGTTGAGCTAACAGCTCCTTCTTATGCTGGAAATCCAAAGTGGATTTCTTTAAATAAGCCTGGCGACGATATTGCATTAACATCGAGGACATCGAAGTCACCGAAGACGTCAGGAAAGCTAGCATCTGCGCCGATTGCTGAAACAGCGCGTAGCACCGTGCATCTTTTGCCTGGGTGGCCATCGCCGCAAGGAAAACGTCCAAGTAAGATAATACAAACAAGCAACGTCTCTGGGCAGTATCCATGGCTTGTACTTGTTTGTCCGTCAAATCCACGGTTGACGACTTCCCAAGACGGTGAACATCTTCATCCAAGGACGGAGCTACATCTGTAAAGGTCATGTCAAACACCGGATACATACGGTGACCCCAAGTCGGGAAGGCGACGAAAGACGCTGTGTCTTTAAAGTGCGGTCTAAATCCGTCGCCACCTCGGATACGAGTGTACCGGCAGCCAAGGAACGGATCACCACATCTTCCGGAGGGACATCAGTCGCTATCATCGGTGTCGGTCCCTTCTTGGACGGCGTTGGTGGATGTGGCAAGGACGGCAACATGTCATAGACTGCCACCAAGCAATCCCTCATATTCATATGGTCAGAAGATTCAGTCTCATCAATGACGGAAACCGCTGTAGGCGCTGCATCTCCAAAGTCTCGAAGCACTCGAGCACAGGCTAATCGATCGGCCGAAACAGAATTCACTGGTGAACCGGACCGTGGACGGTCCCGTCGAGAACCCTCTGAAGCGTCAATAGAAGGTCTGCGCTGCCGATCCACGGAACCCGTAGGGAGACGTGCAGGTCGTGGGGAACGGCTACGAGCCCGGCTCCGGTCCCGGCTCCGCTGCGCCGAAGATGACTTTGAAGATCGGTGATCCTTGGAGGCCGTGGAACGCCTAACTGATTGAGTCGGCTTGTCAGAGGGCTGCGTAGGAACTGCAGGCCTGTCATCTGAAGTCTTGCATCCTGGAGCCGCACCCCCCGAAGAGGGGACTTGAACCGGACCTGGCCCCAAACCCGCCGGTTGTGGTAAGGCCGCCATTGACGCCATAGTCTCTTTCAGCATAGTAGGTAGCATCGAACGTAATACATCTGCTATGGAGTCCGCAATTGACGGCGAAGATTCCACTTTCTTGGCTCTCGCCGACAGCACCTTCAAGTAGGCCGCGAACTCGACAGTAGACAGGCCCGAACACAGGTCGCATCTCGAAGAGAGGCTACAAGGAACACGGCAACCCGGACATAATTCATGAGGGTCGCCGCCTGCAGTGAACTTCTTACAGCGTAGGCACGCTCGTACCTGTCGCTGAACATTAACATCTGACATGATAATAAGTTTTCAATCTGTGAAAGAGAAAGAAAAGAAATCATGACACAAACACAAAGCCGGTCAACAAAGACGCCATTTTGCAAATGGCGTCCGACACAACAACCGGCAATATAATAACATTTCATGTAATTAACACTTGGCAAGTCAAGCGAAATACGCGAAACATACGAAAGCTAACGAAAGCTAACGAATAAGGTGAAAAAAAAAACAAAAAAACATTCCACCCAACACAAAGCCAGTCAATACAGACGCCATTTTGCAAATGGCGTCCGACACGACAACCGGCAATATAACAACATTTCATGTAATAAACGCTTGAAAGTCAAGCGAATACGCGAAAGAAACATACGAAAGCTAACGAAGCTAACGAAATTTAAGGTGAAAAACATTTCACCCAAACACAAATACAAAACCAAAGGTCTTATAAAAAAAGTTGACTCCAAACAGAGCCAAACAAAAGACGTCCAGACCCTTTCGCGAAGAGAAAAAGAAGGAAGTTACAGTCATGTGACCGGAACTAGAGAGCAGTATACAGTAGAAGAATTTAGGCCATCCCATTGGCTGTTGGGATGTTCGGACCAGACCACTTGCGTGGGGGGGAGGTGCACTTGTTTGAGGACAGGTAATGTCTATAGAAATGGTTATTTAGTAAATCAAAGTTCTGAAGTCACCTCACCGGTAATATGATGTCATCGTGATTAGCACTTCAACTAAATCTCATCAAAACATTACGCTCAGGTATATAATATAAGTCTTAATGGCTGTAAACCAATGACCCATTGACAGCAAAACATTATTAACCAGGGCTTCTACAATTTTTATAAATCCACTAGCCATACAATCAGTGATTTAAAAACATTACTAGCCACAATTAAAAATTCACTAGCCCTACTTTACTTCAAGTTAATACAATTTTATTAAATAAAGAGGGAGATAAAGCTTAAAAACAATAACATTGGGGGTGGGGGCAGGATATTCATATCTACAAAAGATACTTAATTGCACCATTTGACAAAACAAAAATTCATTAGCCGTCGGGCATGGCAATAGTAGTTATTTACTTGCCCAACATTGAATATCACTAGCCATGGGAGTGGGGATACCATAATCTAGAAGCCCTGTTAACCGAATTAATAATGGCAAATATCAAATGGGTTTATGACATGGATATCATGGGTAAGTTATAAGATAAACAGAGGATTCTCCCTAAGTGTCTTGTGATATCATAATTTATTAGCATGACTTGATAAAAGTATGAAATCCGTGGCATACCAAGGATTTTTATGCTTTTATCGAGTGCTGATAAATTATGATATCACAAGATACAAGGAGGGTATTCTTTTTATCATCCATTATTTTTCTTTTCGTTTGCGACAATTGTAAACAATGTCAGTAATATGAGTTGAATGTCACTATATTTGGCAGCGGTAGACTCGTTAACTAGCAGAACAGTAGTGGTGTGACATCACTAATGATAGGTTTAGCGCTGAAACAAACACAGTGACGTAACAAACTATTGTCTTGTGATTAAAATTTGACCAATCAAGATACGATACAAAGCGATACAAAAGTCTTTAATGGATGATAAATAAAGGCACCACCACAACCTCTCTCCACATTTCGTGGATCAGCTACAGCACACACTTGTAGTGTTGTATCTGCAGGTTACTGATGGTACTACTACACTTGTAGAGTTGTATCTGCAGGTTACTGATGGTACTACTACACTTGTAGTGTTGTATCTGCAGGTTACTGATGGTACTACTACACTTGTAGTGTTGTATCTGCAGGTTACTGATGGTACTACTACACTTGTAGTGTTGTATCTGCAGGTTACTGATGGTACTACTACTTGTAGTGTTGTATCTGCAGGTTACTGATGGTACTACTACACTTGTAGTGTTGTATCTGCAGGTTACTGATGGTACTACTACTTGTATGCAGTTGTTATAAAGATGGTTTTAACCGACTACCTGATCATCGAAGGTCGTCTTGGTGAAAGGTCGAGTGAAGAAATCCGTCGCAACAACCCCCGCTTCAAGATAATACTTCATAGCAGATGAATACTGACTGTTGGCTGAAAGGAAATCTATTTCAGTGAATAACTGAGGTTATATTTCAATTAAGGATTATATGTTATTTCATTTATGTTCATCAGGGTATGAACCAAAAACAAATCATCTACAAACTGTGTGAATCACTCGTTGAAATAAAAATTGTATTTGACAAAAACCCATGAAGTAGCCTCTATATATCAGTAATGCTGTGCATCATTGTCGATTAGCAGCACCATTATTTGATAAGCACTTTGATTCTTACTGAACAGGACATGTACGGTTACTATTTCTGAAGTGTTAAAGTTTGCTTTGTTTAACGACACCACTAGAGCACATTGATTTGTTAATCATCGATTATTGGATGTCAAACATATGGCCATTTTGACACCGTCATAGAGGAAACCCGCTACATTTTTCCATTAGTAGCAAGGGATCCCAGACAGGATAGCACATACCACGGCCTTTGATATACCAGTTGAGGTACACTGCCTGGAACGAGAAATAGCCCAATGGGCCCACTGACGGGGATTGATCCTAGACTGACCGAGCATTATTATCATTGGGCTATGTCCCGCCCCTATTTGTGAAGTGAGACAGCAACCAACTTACCGAAGTATATGTCTGCCTGAGTGCGCAGCCACGAGGTTTGTGTTGGACAGACTTCCAAAGCATGTTCCATCAGTGCTGTCAGTGCATCTTCCACCGACTGAATGCTCATTGTACTGATGCTACAAAGAAACATTTACAATAATGAGCACATTGATTTATTGATCATTGGCTATTGGATATCAAACACTTATGACTAAGAGAAAGAGATCTTTTATATGCACTTTCTCAAAGACAGGACAGCACATACCACAGACTTTGATTATTGTGCACTGGTCGAGATGGGGGTAAAATGAATGGGACACTGAAGAAGCTCAGAGTTCTACTGACTGAGCTAGATCCTTGCCCCACATTTGGAATATGACGTTTTATTAAATATATGCGGAAAACGTGGATCGTTTTATTAAATATATGCGGAAAACTTGAATCGTTTTTCTCTTCTCATGAATAATTAACCTGACCTGTTGAGATGTTCGAACCAGTCTACTGCAATAGTGGGGAATTGCAATTGGTGAGTGGTCTGGTTAAATTAAAAATAAAACAGGGTTGTTTTTCCATTATAAATTTAGATAGAAGTTTTGTAATAAAATATGTTTTAGTAGTTAAGTGGTTTTAGTAAATGAGCAATACATTTTGTTGTTTTAATATATGAGCAAAACAATCAACAATCTTGCTAGATTTAATTTCAAGGAAATAATGATATTATCTTGGACACCAGAATTAACTGCGAGTTCTTACCGACATTATCCTGGGCACCATGTAATTACATTAAAATATTTCCAAACAACCATTTACTACAGCAAATAACTCACTTGTTAACTACGGTGGGCCACAGTCCAAGGTATTCACTAGAGATTTCACTGGTTATTTCATCCTGCAAAATAATACATCTAATGTGAAGATCTCAATGATGGAATCATTCAGTTTCAATCCTATTTGTTACCATGAAACAGGAATGGTAAACAATCAATTAGAAAGCCATCTCAAAAATCATACGAAATAAATTCAACAATAACAAGATATAACAGAACAAACATCTAAACATTAATAAGCCAAATACATGATTTTCCAAACAAGACACATACGAATCTACAGAGAAAAAAACAGAGATACATATACACACTGTATGAATGGTATAGTGCGTTAGCGCGAAACCATTCATGCATAAGTGTGTAAAACAGTTTTGGTGTTTATCATCGCGTGAACGTCAAAAATATAACGTTCAATTCTTATAATTCCAAATGCATTAATATTGGCATTATACAAAACTATATTAAAACCCCAATCGAACTCTATTCCATAACGATTTACAACTGTATCAATACACAAATAAGGGATTTCCCTTTGAAAGTTACATTCGGTTTTTCCGTCAAATCTCCGATTCATTATAATGATTTACATAAGATTTTATTAATTTTAATTTTCTGAATCAAATGTGAATAAAAAGTTATACAATTTAAAATAACTGAACATCAACTGATGACGCAGTTTTTTTCAAAAATATCAAACGATAATTAATTAAGAATTGAACGATCTATACACTTAAATGGAAGATTTGTTGTAAAGCGGTTAGAGTTTGAATTTTGAACTAATTAACATAAGGGGGCATCAAATTATTTAGAACACTTATAAATTACTATATTAAACTTGCAGTTGTCAAAAGTTGAATTAGTGAAAAATGAATGAAAACTGACTTCAAAGGGATAAAGTGGTTTCAGTGTTACTGTGTGTGTGTGGATTTCAGAGGAAGTTTGTGATTGTGTGATATTATTCTGAGAAAGGACAGGTCGCATAATTGTGCAAGAAAGAAAGAAAGAAAGAAAGAAATGTTTTATTTAACGACACACTCAACACATTTTATTTACGGTTATATGGCGTCAGACATATGGTTAAGGACCACAGATTTTGAGAGGAAACCCGCTGTCGCCACTTCATGGATTACTCTTTCCGATTAGCAGCAAGGGATCTTTTATTTGCGCTTCCCACAGGCAGGATAACACCAACCATGGACTTTGTTGAACCAGTTATGGATCACTGGTCGGTGCAAGTAGTTTACACCTACCCATTGAGCCTTGCAGAGCACTTACTCAGGGTTTGGAGTCGGTATCTGGATTAAAAATCCCATGTCTCGACCGGGATTTGAACCCAGTACCTACCAGCCTGTTGACCAACGGCCTAACCACGACACCACCAAGGCCGGTCAATTGTGCATGAAGGCGTATGTTTTTTTGTGCGTGTAAGTTATTAATTCGGTGTTTTTGTTAAATGTGACAGAGCTGCACTCAGGTCTCTCTTTTGATTTGTTGAGCATTCTCTGCTATAACGTCTAATAAAAGCTTAGTTTTTGTGGCCTGACATATACATTATGTGTCTCAGTTCAAAACCGGAGTCGTTTAAAGCCTGAATTGTCACTGTCATTCACAGTGCAGATGACATTGGGATAAAAATAGAAATGATGGAATCTTCGAGGATTCCATTGTTGATGTAACAAATAAAAAGTAATTCCGGTAATAACATTCTGTTTTTATTTGTTTACCGAAAAAGTGCAGTTTTCACATTCATGGAAGAATGAAGGTTGGTTTTTTAGATCACGTGATGGCATTTTTACCAATCCAGATGCCTATTACAAAACAGTAATTATAAAATGGAATTATATCTAAATTAGTTTCAGATTCCTAATAGAAACAGTTAAAATAGGACTTGTTGGGGAGGGGGAATAAACAAAAGGATTTTTTTTTTCTTCTTTAAAAGCCTAAAAGTTTCCATTTTAAGTGTTTTCGGTTATTTATTCCGCTTTGGTTTGATGTAACAAAAAAATAATAAATAAAAAAATGTTTTATTTTTATGTGCATTTGTATTTAAATTGGTCAAGATATAAATAAAACAGCAATATTCACCCACAATGAAGAACAGATATCCAACCAGGAAAGATTGATTAACAAAATAATGTTTAAAACATTTAATAGGATAAAATAATAAAAACAAATATTTAGAACTTCATGATCAGACAACATTCTTAATTATGGATGAGTACTACTGTTTTAGTTATATATTCACCAATCTTTTTACAAACTGCTCATAAAAACAGAATTTTTTTATTGTTTCAAGAGCTTCTTTTTTCTTAATTTCCTTTTCACATCAACACAAACTGAAACTATTGCCAAAAAACACTTACAATGGGGGCTAGTACAGGGTATAGATTTAGTATGCCGTACCTTTAGCATTGTGAACAGTTTGGTTAGCATCGATATCATCAAGGTCAATATGGTTGGCTCCTGAAAGCAAGGAAACACAGTAAGAACATTGTGATTGTGAAATCAATGCAAGCAAGTAATCAATGTAAAACATATGACTAAGTATATACTGGTTGAGGCCAGAATCACAAAAACACTTATGAGGTGTTTTGACACCTACCAACCTCCTCCCCCCAACAAGTGACAAACTAAACCTTTAACAATATGCCAGCAAGAACCTGTAATCAGCTGTTATCTGTAGTATGAAATTATTAAACTTAAAACAATGCCAAATTATATTATAACACTTAGACAAGTCTGTATCTAGCGAATCTAAAACAAACTCTACAATCAAAACTTATCTGTAAACCAGCTCACTTTATTTATAAAATCGTAATAAATAGGTTTAATATGATGGATATAGATTTATGAATAATATAATAGAGAAGGTGTCTAGATGGATACTGACTTTAGTTCAGTGTACATAGGTACAAAAGGCATCTAAAATGATACTGATCTTAATTCGGTATATGCCTAGATAAGAAAGTCATCTGTGATTTATTACTCACCTTAATTTGGTATATGTAGGTAAGAGAGGCATCTGTGATTTATTACTCACCTTAATTTCGGTATATGTCTAGGTAAGAAAGGAATCTGTGATTTATTACTCACCTTAATTCGGTATATGTCTAGGTAAGAAAGGCATCTGTGATTTATTACTCACCTTAATTCGGTATCTGTAGGTAAGAAAGTCGCCTGTGATTTATTAGTCACCTTAATTCGGTATCTGTAGGTAAGAGAGGTGTCTGTGATTTATTACTCACCTTAATTCGGTATCTGTAGATAAGAAAGTCGCCTGTGATTTATTACTCACTTTAATTCGGTAACTGTAGGTAAGAGAGGCATCTGTGATTTATTACTCACCTTAATTCGGTATCTGTAGGTAAGAAAGGTGTCTGTGATTTATTACTCACCTTAATTTGGTATATGTTTAGGTAAGAAAGTCGACTGATTTATTACTCACCTTAATTCAGTATATGTCTAGATAAGAAAGTTGCCTGTGATTTATTACTCACCTTAATTCAGTATATGTCTAGATAAGAAAGTTGCCTGTGATTTATTACTCACCTTAATTCAGTATATGTCTAGATAAGAAAGTTGCCTGTGATTTATTACTCACCTTAATTTGGTATATGTAGATAAGAAAGTCGCCTGTGTTTTATTAGTCACCTTAATTCAGTATATGTCTAGATAAGAAAGTTGCCTGTGATTTATTACTCACCTTAATTCAGTATATGTCTAGATAAGAAAGTCGCCTGTTTTATTACTCACTTTAATTCAATATATGTCTAGATAAGAAAGTCACCTGTGTTTTATTACTCACCTTAATTCAATATGTCTAAATAAGAAAGTTGCCTGTGATTTATTACTCACCTTAATTCAGTATCTGTAGGTAAGAAAGTCGCCTGTGATTTATTACTCACCTTAATTCGGTATATGTAGTTAAGAGAGGCTTCTGTGATTTATTACTCACCTTAATTCAGTATTTGTAGTTGAGAGGCGCCTGTGATTTATTACTCACCTTAATTCGGTATCTGTAGGTAAGAAAGTCGCCGGTGATTTATTACTCACCTTAATTCGGTATATGTAGGTAAGAGAGGAGTCTGTGATTTATTACTCACCTTAATTCGGTATATGTAGGTAAGAAAGGCATCTCGTGACAAAATGCCGATTTGCTGATCGCGGTGAATAGCACTGTCCCGTCCACTATTACTGCGTTTTTGTGTGCTGTTTGTTTGAAAGATCTTTATAACTAGAAGATAAATAGACATAATTATAGACACAGTTACATACAATGAGCTCTTTACACTGTGCTTTAATTTAACTCTTGAATTTTTATATTGATATTGATCATCATTTAATTTACACATTGACCTTAGTTTGACACACAATAGCCAATGTATTTTTCATTCTAGGATGTCATTAAACATTCATTTCTTCCTTGCATACAATGAATATACATATTCAAAAACAGACAGACAGATACATGTATGTATGCATACACACATACAGTGAAACCCCTATGAACTGTACACTCTTAGGACCAAGTAAAAAGTTGGGTTTTAAGAAGTATTTTGTTTACAGAGGTTCTGATCTTTAATAATGTTTGAAAAGGAAAATGTTCGTTTTGAGGTAATTTTGGTTTTGATCAGTTTTCACTTTATTAAAGTCTGGTTTTACATCACCCTTTTTTCATTCTCGCAGACATTAAAAATAACTTTACACGGTCCGTCTAGTTTGTTTAATATTTATGTTCAAATACTTAGGGCTGAATTTATGAAGCCTGTTGTTCTTAATGCAAATATTTAAGCATTATAAATATTTTATAATTACCTTTATATTTTGAAAATAATTATGTCACTATTGACATATCAATATGACTATAAATATTCCACTGTTATACAGTTTACTCTATACTGATTGAACGACGTCACTAAAAAGCTGAATGTTATCCTTCAATAAACCTCAAGACGACGTCATCACGTCAAATGGGATGTCAAGGAAAGGACATTAAAAACTAATTTTTTGCTCATTTTCAACAAAATATTAGTATTCTTTGAAATTATTAAAAATTGTTTGTTATTTTTTTAATGAATTTATCAAGGTATAACAGTCACAAATTTAGTACAAAATAACTTTGCTATGCTATGCAATTTTATACAATTTGTGATTATTATACAAATTCCATAAAAAGACAAACAATTCTTATATATTTTGTAATGGGTGATGCCAAATGAAATTGGTTACCTAAAAACAAAAAAAAGGGTAACCCATTTATGGGTTGCAAAATGTTGAACAGATCAAGTGGGAAAAGAATTAATAAAAATACATGGTGAAATATAGCATTAATACTTATGGTTCATAAAAATAAAGTGAATATGATCAAATAGAAATGCATCAAACAAATGTACCTGCTTCCCAGAAATCTCTCGCTAATTTGCGAGCAGTTTTTGACATTGGAAGTTCCCTGCATGCACATGCCATCAGACGACTAACCTATAAAAAATATGATACCATTCGTTTATCAACAGGAAGGTTTATTGTTAAATATTTAATATAATTTATAATATAGTGCAATACAGCTGTCCTTAGACCCATTCTAGTATACGGGTAAACTTAGAAAGGGAGACGAGTAACGTAAATAACAATAATGTAGGCACACTGTGGCCGAAGTTATACAATAAGTGGTGGGGGAAAGTGTAGCCACCTATATATACTAATTAATTTTTCCCGTCCATCCTGCTTCTCACATCTTATCAATTTTCTCAGCACTTCATCAGTGAAGGTTTACATAATAAGGTTAAAGCCAGACAGAAATGTTTTAAAAGGTTTTAGCCAAATATCAGGTGAAGACATTATGTATGTTATCAGTTTCAGCAAAGGCTTTTTCAGTTTTATAAAACTTAATTTTATTAACTTAGTTAAGGCCTCGTGCCCAATGTCATTAAAAATGTGAATAAAGAAATGTCCAATACCTCAATGTAACCATTGGCGGAGTTCTCGAGGTTTGTCAGATAGTCCCAGTCGCGTATGTTCAACAGGAATGCAGTACACTGTTCCAGCACTTCGTCACTTGGTTGTATGTCTGCAACAGGGGAAACGTTTTGCTTAATGACACCAGTAGAGCACACTGACTAATTAATCATCAGCTATTGAATGTTAAACATTTGATAATTCTGAGACATAATCTTGAGAGGAAATCTAATTTTTCCATTAACAGCACAGGATTTTTTACATGTTCTTTCTAACAGACAGGACAGCACATACCACAGCCTTGATATACCAGTTGTGGTACACTGGATGGGACAGAGAAAACACAAGAAAAGAATGTGTCAAAATATGTAAATGAAGATTAAAATGTTTGTTCCAGTGTCTGAATTTTCTTTCAGGAATGTATTACCTATTTTAAAAAAAAGCTAATCTGATCTTTAAAAAGCTGAAAACTCTTTACCATAAAGTTTATTACTTAGCATTTTCGATCAAATACTGTCTACCTTGTGAAAATCATTTTAAATTAAAAAAGCTGAAATTCGATAAACAGCTAAAAATCACATCCCTATTCTTTGTGTTCGGGTGTTGTAAAAAACTTCGATCATATTTGTCTAATTAATGAGTCTTTCAAATGTTGCATTTTTATTGGCCTAAGAAAAAAAAAAATAGGCCACATTATTTCAATGACTAAACAGTATTTTTGGTCTACATGTAGCTTGAAACCTGTTAGTTAATAGTCACACAACTGCTTCAATATTGTTCATTTAAATGAGTCTTTAAACTCTACCTTGTCCTAGCCGAATGGTCGTCAAGCATGTCTTTGTTTTCTTTACGAGGTCCTGCAGGGTGGAGCCCTCTCCAAATGACTGGTTGAGATAATACTGAAGTAGGTCGCACAGCAAAGCTTGCCATCGGACATGTTTTGATATCACATATGCGTATGTCAGCTCACCAAGTGTGTTGTCGACAACTCCTAAGAGCTGACGGGCTCGTTCAAATATCTAAAAAATGAAGAGAAAATAAATTGTTTCTCTTTTTATCAATACTCAACCTAACCTCTCGACCTTACTGAATTTCCCCCCACCTTTCCAACATACTGGTCCAAACCTGCCAACAGCCAATCATTGGATAAAATTTTCTATTATGTCAAGAAAAGAGTGGACCAGTCTATTGGAAATAGGGGGACATGCAATAAGGTTGAGAGGTATGAAAAGAAACATTAAATTTTTTTTAATTTTTTCTAACGAACAATTCTAAGTCTTTCAAGTTTGGCTCCATGTTATCTCGAGTTAATGATATATCATGTTACAAGAAACAAAAAGTAAATTTAAACAAATCCACATAAAAGTGCTGGGATCAACATGCACCCCGACTGCCACATTTAAAGGAAACACCCACTGAAAGTGCACTGTGCATGATACAATTAGAATAACCATGTGGGGTTTTTTAATATTCATTACAACATAACGTCATCGCATTGGTCTAGCCATAGCAACACCAGTTTGTTCATTTCTCGATGAACGTGAAAATAATGTTGTCAGGGAACATCATATCTGATGATGTCACTTTATAGTGGTACTTTGTCTTACTGAGCGTTATTGTTTAAGAACCAAAAACATTCAAAATAAAATACGAACTTTAATGTTTTCAGTGTTTCCTCAAGGATTTTTGTTCAGTGTTGGACAAAAATAGTTCTGACTTCACATATACAGCAGTCCTACTAAACATAGCTACTGGTACACGCTAAACTGAACTGTAAACAACCATTCAGTATAAAAAATACTAATTTCAGATCATAATAGTAGTAAAACAATGAATGAATGAATGAATGAAGCATTAAACAAATGAATGAAATTAAACATCAAACAAACGCAAGCTTTGTTAAGTACTTATACATTGATATTTAATATTTACATGTGTAATGGGAAATCTCTTCCTCTCCTCATCAACCACCTCCCCTCCAAACCAAAAAAACCAACCCCATATTGTTAGCAAGAATTGTATCACAGTTTAAAAGGCTTATAGTATAATACTACCATCCACAAATTGGTATTACTATGAGAAATAAAATGAGAACCTTTAAAGAAAGAAATGCTTTATTTAACGATGCACTCAACACATTTTATTTACGGCTATACGGCATCAGACATATGGTTAAGGACCACACAGATTTTGAGACGAAACCCGCTGTCGCCACTTCATGGGCTACTCTTTCCAATTAACAGCAAGGGATATTTTATTTGCGCTTCCCACAGGCAGGATAGCACAAACCATGGCCTTTGTTGAACCAGTTATGGATCACTGGTCGGTGCAAGTGGTTTACACCTACCCATTGAGCCTTGCGGAGCACTCACTCAGGGTTAGGAGTCGGTATCTGGATTAAAAATCTCATGCCTCGACTGGGATCCGAACCCAGTACCTACCAGCCTGTAGACCGATGGCCTAACCCGACGCCACCAAGGCTGGTCAACCTTTAAAGATGCCCCAGGACAAATGAAAATCACTTATTAGATATCTGATAAAGGTATATGAAATAATGAACGTTGTCAATGTAAAAAATTTGTGGTCAAAACAGCGTATGAAGCTCAGATTTTGTTCAACAATTAGAGCATTATCAAACAAAAAGTTAAAGTTTGTTTTGTTTAGCAACACAACTAGAGCACACTAATTTATTAATCATTGGCTATTAGATGTCAAACAAAACCTAACACAACATAAACTATTAACACTACAAAGATTTAAAAAGAACACCTATTGGTATATAAAATGAAAAAACCTTTAAAAACATTTAAGAATATTAAATTAGACTTACCTTCAGATCCATACAGTGTCGAGCCTTGCCCAGTAAAACATATATATAGCACTGCTGCAAACCGAACTGGGACATACCGTCAATGATACGACGGATCTCTCGAGTAACCTTCCACTGAAATTATTAGAAATCAAACTACAACAATTTGTTATTTACAGGTATTTAACTCAGCAATTGCACTTTTGCAAAGGTTAAACGAAACTGTTTTCTTTTTGAATTCCAAAACATGAAATTAGAATAAGTTTCTGTGACCCAAGTTTAAAACAACCATTCTGCTATAGCAATACATGTCCCCTATTAGGTAAGTAATAATATAATAATATTCAGTGAACTAAATGTCTCCTCAGGTAAAAACCGACTTGATGTCACAAATACTTAGTCATGTTCATCCTAATAGATGTAAAAATTTGTTTTAAATAAATAAAATTAAATGTTTTATTAACCTTGTCGTTCAGATTGACGAAGTCCACCAGTTTCCAGTTCTGTTTTGAGTGGAGTTCTTTCACGAGATCCTTGATCATGTCTGGATCATACACCGTGAGCAGACGACCCTCTATATCATTGATGTTGTACGACATTTCTGAAACGAGAATGATACTCTGTTAAAAAAAGCAGCTGAATTAGTTGTCTCCCCATGACAGTATTTACATATAGTTACAGATTATTAAAATAGGTAGCTAAACATTTATTTATTTATAAATAACAAAATATTTGTTGGAAAGGAATATGTTAGTTTTAGTGTATTTTGCATTATAGTTACAGTTTGTTTTGTTTAACAACACTACTAGAACACACTGATTTATTAACCATTGGCTATTTGATGTCAAACATTTAATAATTGTTACATATAGTATGAGAGGAAACCTGCTACATTTTTCAATTAGAAGGGATCTTGTATTTGTACTTTCCCACAGACAGGACAGCACTTATCATGGCCATTGATACACCAGTTATGGAGCATTGGGACCCAATCAGAGAATGGGTCCGAGGGCTTCATATACATATATATATATATCAGGGGTGGGGAAAAGCCCTTTTTTCCCAGTCTGGGACCGATTCTCGATCTCTGAGACCGAAATTTTTTTTTTTGAACGTGTGTTTGCCTGTCTCACCTTTGTCATTCTTCTCGGTCCAAAGCACCTGTCCATTTTTATTATTGGAACAAATTCCTATCCGTCAAGTGGACCAGCCTGCCCAGACATCGGTATCTCATGCATGATTTAAAATAATAAATAAATAGTGGTCAATATGGCTGGTGTTTCAGACGTCTGTGATTTTAAAGTCTGCCTAAGTATATAGCCAGTCACTGAAGTCGGACCTACAGCTAGTAGTGTCATTCGACTGCCACTAGGCTAGACATTTGTCAAAGTCGCTGAGCCGGTCAAGAGATTAAACAGACGTTAATGATAGCACCATTCTTGGTTTAGAGAGCCATCAAGGTATTACACTCCAATTAAAACAAAGGACCCAGAATTTGCAACTGGTTACAATCAACACCTGTCAACACCTGTTAATCCATGGGCTAGATACCGAACCCCCCCCCCCCCCCCCCGCTGGATTTTTGGAGACAAGTATTTTTAGATACCTCATTATATATGAATTTAATATCTGTTTGTCTGCAGCAAAAATGTTGGTGGATTAAAAAAATATCGCCATTTGAATGGGGGCACATTTTTTGTCCCAAAACCACTATATTCAAAAATTAAATATAGTGATAAAGTTGTCATCCATATAAATTTTTAACAGATATAAGGCCAAAATGAATGATATTCATCCTATACTAGATGTTAATAGTAACAAACCAAATAACAATGCAATATGTGGTATGAATAATGATATACTCATCAGCAAAAGTTAAGCACAATGACAAAAAACATTCTGAACAAATGTGTAACAAATACTTGCCTAATGCTCATTTCAATATTTTTCATAAGTATGTGAAATCCCAGTGTTTTTTGCGTGTATAACCAGTAAAAGTTTACTGAAACAATGTATAGAAGCCATATATATGACCAAAACATGTTAAAATAATATGACAGTAACAAAGAATTATATTATAATATAAGAAAGTTTACTAGCCCTTAATTAATGTTGCTGAGTATACATGTATGTGCATCAATATTATGAATATGTCCCTCTTTACTAAACACCAGTGCTAAAAATTTAAAGCATCAGTTTTGTGTACCTACCATAATTTCTTTTGCATTACATGTACAAGTCATTTATCTCACAGATGTTCATCTTATATTAGTCTGTGTTTGTAATATTTTTAGATTTGCCTTTATAGTTACATTGTGCTTAACTTATGCTCAAGTGTATATAATTAGTTTCTACATCAAATATTATCTAGGAAAGTTTTGACTTCCTTTCATATTCCATTGCATTTTCATGCAATTAAAGTATGTCTGTCATGTTCACAATTTCTGGTATTCTCCTTCTCCAGGCTCTGCTCTGGTTCCCCCATCAGTATGTCCATCAGCTCTCATGGTATCATATCACTATTTCATCTCTAGTGTGCCTTCTAAAATTTCTCAGCCATATGACAATTTGGTTGGGGAATAGCCTGGACTGGCTGGTATGACTGATACCAAATGACAACTTGGCAATTTGTTCTCTTTATGTGCATTCTCAGAGCATTCTCAGTGAATACTTACATGTAGAGTGGAGAAGGCTGATTTATACTCTACTGTAGTTCAATATTATCATCCTTGGTTTGGCAACAAACATTTCCAGATATTTCTCAAGTCATGATGTTTTTGTATGTTATTCGCACCTGCACTCCCACAGAGAAGGTATATGAAATGATCTACTTCTTAAATATATGAACATCAATTTTTGCTGAACTTCCATGAGCTAACAACATTTCAAGGAAGTCTTGGTGTGCCTTGAGAATATTCAAAACCTCCAGTTTTCCATTCTGCATAAAAGCACTGTTGGTATCATAGTCAGTAATGGCAAGCACAGCTGGAATTGCTAGTTGGTGTCTTCGCTGCATCCTTAATGATGCTGTGCACATATATAAGATGCCTCTTGTTGCCAAATTGAGTGTATACAAATGTCCGTATCTGGGATGGTGAACTGGCAACAATGTACAGACATTGAAGTATAATCTTTGTCTCTGCATCTTCTTGTGCACTTTACAACACCCCCAGACATGGCTTGCGTTTGAAACATGTACTTTGTCTCACAAATAGAACCCTCTTCCCAAGAAGCTGAGGGCAGAGTTTTCTCTTTGTTCATTTAAAAGGTCTTCCAGTCTCTTAAGACCTTTGTAGGGATTCCTTAGATCAAGTGTGGCTTGGAAGAACCCCTTTCACATGAGAAATTTAGTGCCAAACCACGAATGCTGTTATTATGCTACTGTGGATTAGTTGCAAACCTTCCATCCAGTAGATATTCCCTGAAAATATGCTGTACCAATAGAGCAAATTGGAAGAGAGCAAATTGCCATGGTCTCATATGGTATTAGTCATATCACAAAGTCCAGGGTATTCCTCAACCACATAGAAATGGCTGAGAAATGTCCAAAGAAATACTGAAGCTGAATTGGATGGTTTGTGATCTGATAATGCAAGAGCTGTTGACATACTGAGGGAGGAACAGGAGCAAAGGCCCAGAGCAAAAATAAGAAATTACAGATATTGTGAACATAATAGACATTATATTTGAGTCAGATGATAAGACTGAAATAGGAAAGAAAGTCAAGTACTAGATATGCCTGATGACTATATCTAATGTCAATTATATAAACCTAAGCATAAATTAAGCACAATTTAAATACAAATATGTTTTTAAAAATAGTACAAGCTTCTGTGAGATAGATGAATTGTAAATGTTTTAACACACATGCCGAGGAATGGTACTTATAATTGGTTGGTACTAAGAACAGAGGGACATGTTCATAAATTTGTGAACATAGTATATGAACTCCATATACGTAACCATATTTGAATAATGAAGCCTCAATATGCTATAGAAAAAAGCCAGGTCAATTTGATTTTTTAATAATAAAAGCTTCAGGCAATCCTAAGTATGTGTATACATAGAAATTAATACATTTCTGGCATTGCTTACTAGTATCTTATTTTGAGAAGTATATAATTATTCATACCTCATATTATATTGTTTTGAAAATTGTTATTAACATCTACTTAATAGAATAAAAGGAAGGATGTAGAAATAGAAAATTGTAAACTTCACATATATCATATTTGGGTCACATAAAATGATTGAGAATTGGGAATGAAAGTTATATTTTTATAGTGCTAGATATTTGCCTGATGACAATATTCTATGTAGATATCAAATATATACACCAAAACATAAGTTAAGCATAATATAAATAGATCTGCAATTCTAAAATATTACAAAAAGCAACAAAAAACCTAGCTATTGTAAGATGAACTGTTGTGAGACGCATAAATTGTATATGTAATGCAGACTTGCCTAGAATGGTATGTAAATTCACTTTTTATGTTTGTAGGACTTGTGTGTAATATAAAAATATTCAAAATATCCATGTAAATGGTTTATACAGCATGTACTGCACCATATTTAAGTAATGCTGCCTTCAGATATTAAATACAACACAATAATAAAAGGATCAGAATGTTTTAGGTACGGTATGTATATATACACATGTACATAGAGAATTACGTATATCGGGAACTGTGTAACTTTTGCTGGTGAGTATACCCCCGGTACTATATCCATACCACATATATTGCATTGCTTTGTGGTTTGTTGTTATGAACATGTAATTTAGCATGAATAGCATTCATAATTTGGTCTTAAACCTGTTCAAAATATGTCTGGATGTTAACTTGAACATTGCCATGCAGTTTTTTCATATACTATGTTTGTAATACTCAGGACATTTCAAATTCATTGACTCACTATGCTTAGTCAGATGCCAAAAATGTATTATTTTTTGGTGGAATACATTCACCAGTAACCCAGCTTTAAAGTAAAAGCAGTGATATAGTCCAGAATTATTTTCAAATATTTTTGAAAATTATGTGGAACATTCGCTGTGATCAGAAATTTGCCCTGTTAAAAATAAATAGGGTGCCTACACTCAAACGTGCCCTACAGGCACACCCACCAACAGATTGCCTGCAGACAAGCTGATTTGAATATGTCTATGGATAGGCTTCAAAGATATACTGATCTTGAAAAATCCCGGGGGGGGGGGGGGCAGGGGGGGGGGGGGGGCAGGGGGGTTATAGTGGGCCCACGGTCTACATGTATGTGTACTGAGCTCTGTCGGGTCGAGTGTCCTAGTCCGAAACAAGAGGCCTTTGTGCAATACAAACTGCCTGAAATAGCATAAAATATACTGAACTAATCTATAAATGTATTTATTGTTGACTGTTCAATGTAGTGTATCCAATAATTATAAAGGATGTTAAAATTAACAAAAGATTTCCACCTTTTTGTTAACAAGTGGGAGTAAGAAGAACAGCTGCATGTACTCTTATCTCTGGAGCCAGCAGAGGTCAAATTTCATCCAATCAGTGATCACGTTATTACTCTCTTTGTCTAAACATGTGCTAGCTCAGGCTGTCAAACGCTTCAACGGTGCGATCTTTTATTAATTTTCAGGACACAGTACTGAATACTCGTACTTTTTATACATATATGGGAATTAAAATTCATAACTTTTATTCATTTTTATATTATTTATTCCATTATGTAAATATATACAATTTGTGGGGGGTTTTCACTGATGTGATAAAAAAGTTTTCATGTTTATCGTTTCGCGTTGATGATTCAAGATAAAACTATACAAATGTCACTATGAATTTTTTTTAAAACTATTTGGCAAATATCGTCTTTTAAAAGTTTTTGGGTTTTTTATCCCCCAATTTACAGCTAAGCTGCATGTGACCCCAACTCAAGTTGAAAGGGGAAAAAAATATTTATTACCCATATGGTTAAAAATATATTGGTAGATATCAAAGTGATACATCCCACTAGAATGCCAAGTGGGACGTAACACTTTCAAAGTCACACGATGACGTCATTAATTGGCGCACTACAACCTTACAGGAATGTCAACCTAACAAGTTGAGTGATATAAATTAACAGCAATTATGGGTAATAAATAGGATATTAAGCTTGCTACCATTTCTTATCATGTTTATGTCCCTCGAAAAATAATTTTCATTGTCACTCACTAAAGCTTGTGACAATTGAAAACTATTTCACGGGGAACATAAACATGATACGAGATGGAAGCTTGTTTAATATCATGAATTTATTACCTCTCTGTGAGGAAACTGACGATATTGTTGTACACGTAGACTCGTCCATCTCAAAATCCTCCAAATACATTTCGTCTCCTTCCTCCCCGAGGACCATCTCCGTCCTCTCGTCTCGGTCGAAGTATGTTGCCAGACCACTCTTCAGGACCACGTTCGTCAAACCACACTCCGTGGGAGACATCTCCACCAGGTGCCTGCAAATAACATCACTTACTTTAATTATGAGTGTGATTAATACTGTAACAGTCAATACCTAAACTGAAAAACTCTTTTCATGGGAAGGGGGTTCTTTTCATGAATACTTAATCTTACATCTCCATCCAGTGGACTGATCCAAAACATCGTAACAACTTAACAAGCTAGGTTCAGAAACAGCATAATGTGTGTAGATAATTGAATATTCACGTCATTATTCTTATTCATGTTCATGTCAAGTGCAACTTTAAAAACTTTGAAAGGCATTTCAAAATTCAAGAGCAGGGAACATTTTGTTTTCTAAATCTTGATTAATGATATTGATTAGCAACTACTGTTTGATGTTTTAAAATTGTGTAACGATCTCTGAAGCTAGTGTAGTGAATTGAGATGCAATACTGAACAAAGTGTTCCCTGAAGAGGTCAATAAATATATATATATTATTGACAGTTATAACAAAATCTTGATTCATCTAGTTCAACTAGAAAGTGGCATTTCCTACAGCCGCTGAACTTTGTTAATTTCCTCACAACATATTTACTGCACCACATTGTTCGACACACGATTATTAGGTATAACTTTCAGTTGTCACTTGCCAATTATTTTCTAGCATCATACAAAAATATAACAGTAGTTATTATATACATAACAATGAAATATATAGATCTACAGAAACCATAACAGTAACATTTGGTGAAAAGTCATATTTTCACTGTGTTTTAGCTACAGTGAAAATATAGCAATCATATTTATATTTTTGTGAACATTAATGAATCAGTTATCTCCCTTGTGATTACCAGAATGCATCTGGTTGCATTTGAAACAAAAGAAAGAAAGTTATTTAAACAATTGTACCTCAAAAAAATTGATATGAAGTGCAATTACGATAAAATATCTAAAACTGATTGAATTATATAGATACAATTTTTAACAGACTACCAATAACTACAGTGGTATATTTAGGACACAAAGTTCGCCTATATTTTTCTTACTTTAAAGATCTCAAACTCTCAACTTATCTTATTTCAACTTATTATTTCAAGGAAGTGGGATCTAGATGCCAGTAGAGTGCTCACCTGAGGTTCTTTGGTTATAGGAATGAATCTCCTCTGTGGATTATTTTGTGAATGTTTTTTTTCTGTCCCAACCAGTGTCCCATGACTGGTACATGTATATCCAAGGCCCATCAAAATACATATAAAAGATACCTTGCTGCTACTGAAATCATTATCTCATGCTACTGATTTATTATGTCGAGTGCTCAACATTTTGCCTCTCATCTTTTTGGCTGGGTGCTGACGGGGTTTAGCTCAGTCGGTTGAGTGCTCGCCTTGGGTACTTGCGTCGATGGACCGAACCACCTTGGTGGATCCATTCAACTAATTGGGGTTTTCTTGTTCCAACCAGTGCACAACAAATGGTCAAATGCTGTGGTATTTGTTTTCCTGTCTATGAGAGTGTGCATATAAAATATCCCTTGCTATTAGTGGAAAAACATAGCTTATGATCTTGAGCTCTCAATTTATTATCTCAAGCGATCAATATATTATGTCAAGCACTCAACATATTAACATATTAGACAACATGCATGTATTTTTCTTTTGCAATTCTCTTTTTTGGCTGTACAGTACTGATGCAGAAGTTGAGAGCTCAAGATAATAAGTCGAGCAGTGGAGATAATAAATCGAACACTCAAGATAATAAGTTAATGACTGAGGATAATAATTTGAGCACTCAAGATAATAAGTCAAGCACTTGAGATAGCAAATCGAGCACTCGTGATGATAAGTCAAAAATTTAACATAGTAAGTTGAGCATTTAGGATAATCAGTCAAGCACTTGTGATAATAAGTCATGCAAGCGCTCAAGATAATACGTTGAGCATTTGAAACAATGTCAAGCACTTGAGATAATCAATAATGTGCTCGAGATAATAAGTCGAGTGTGCATTCAGCATGCGCAGAAAAAACAGTCGATCGATGTTACTTGTAACTTAAAAGTACTTTGTAGTAAAATGTAAATGTAAGTAAATGTAGATATGAAAATGCATGTTTCCGCGCAGATAATGTTAGTGGAAAGTGGGCCTTATTTTGAAATCTCCACTTATTACATTGATGTTGAGGGCTGAATATATTATCTTGAGCTTTCAAATTATATTGTCGAATGCTATACATATGTTTTGTCAATGCGTACGTACCTTCAGTGGCATATACATGTCGTCATGATAAAAGGTCGAGAGCTTGAGATAATATGCTGACATTTCAAGATAATAAGTTAAGCAGTTGACAAAACAAGTCCAGATTTCGAGATGTAAGTTGAAGTTTAGTATTTTTAAAAGTAAGAAAAAAATATGTGTCCTAAATATACCACCATATTATTTATTTTAATGGGTGGTGTTTTTAGATTGTATGAAAAGAAACTTTGAGACCTTAGTACATTTTAAATTACAGGTGTTTAACATAATGATAGTTTAACACTGCATGGCCGAACGTTGATTTATTTTTATGGCAAATGAATTAAATAATAATTGTAACCATTTTGCATTAAGGATATATATGCAGTCCTCAGCTGTTACGGTCGTGGTTCATATAGCCGAGCTCTAATTCAATTAGCTTGCCGCTTAAGCAACAGGTGAACTTGTTGGCCTATTTCAATATTAAACAAAAAACGGGGGTAAAAGTACAGTAATAAACTCTGGATTGTGTACTAGAATAAATAGATTTTATGGCTATACTATCATGGCTCCCCCCCCCCCCCCCCCCCGTCTTGAAACAAAAGTTTAACATTAAAATTTTATATCACGGCAGTGAAATTAGTTTCCGGCATACTTCGTAATTCACCCGAATTATTTCGTATACCCTCGGCATAATTCCGAATGTTTTCAAATTCTTTTCAAATCACTGGCATGATTCTGCAAGTAAGGTTTTGATTGGTCGAATGAAAGGTAAACTGGACATGAGCTCCAACGGGCTGCTGTTAGATCCACATGTAAAAGTGGAGCTAATTTTAATTAGATTGATAATAAATAGACCATTTCATGGTATTATTTCGAATATGATTTTCATGTCAACTCGTGATGTGTGAAAACACTATTTTCACTCACTGCTTCGCAATTCATGAAAATATGGTTTTCACATATCACTCATTGACATAAAAACTGAATGAAAAAAAACAATATGAAATAGCCTCTATATATTTTCTTCAAATAATATTTACTTACCATATAAAGCACTTCAAATTAGGTCTTTGCTTAAATGATGCACCCTTCATAACATCAGAAATTACCTAAAACATAAACATAATAGAAAAAGTAAATTGTTTCCTACATGATTTGCTAACTGTTCATATAAAACATACAATTACAAACTGTATTATACAAGCAAAAGTTTTTTTCAAAGTTTGTTTTGTTTAACGACACCACTAGAACACATTGATTTATTAATCATCGGCTACTGGATGTCAAACATTTTGTTATTTGACGTATAGTTTTAAGGAGGAAACCTGCTACATTTTTGAATTAGTAGCAAGGGATTTTTTTATATGTATCATCCCACAGACAAGAAGGAAGGAAGGAAATGTTTTATTTAACAACACATTCAACACATTTTATGTACGGTTATATGACATCAGACATATGGTTACGGCAGGGGTTCTAGATTTTTTGTTTTAATTCACTTGCCATAGGGCCAGTGGATTTGAAAATTCACTGGTCATGGTGAAAAATTCACTTGCCTAATTTTAACTGTTGATCAAACAAAAAACCAGTAAATTAAAATAATTAACTTTTGAATGTACATTTTTCATACTGAGATCATGTTTAATTAATTTGTTAATTTACACAACAGATAGGCTCATAGGGCATACACATGTACTTTATGGAATGTATGCAATTTTATTTCATCTAGTACGACTGTGTCAAGTAGCCTTGTGCTTGAAACATGTGTGGGGTACCTGTAAAAAAAGTACTTGAATTTTGTGTGGAACTAGGGTAGTCATAGACGCTACCCGTTATCTCAGAAATGAGCAGCTTGATTCCCAATTTTTTCAGATTCACAAGGGTGAGGGGAGTTGTATTTATATCTGTGGCGTTTATGTCGAATGATATGCTGCAGGTAGAAGTTTTAGCCACATATGTTACTATTGTCGTCTATGGGATTTGATTTGGTAGTATACACCCTACAGTTTAAGGATTAGGCGCTACACACTCCCCACCCACACACACACACCAAATTAGTAATTTTTCAATGTAGGTTCTTTGTTAAATTTATCTATTTCATGATATTGTGTTCCTAAACTTTTTTTTTTAATTATTATTTTTTGTTTGCAACTTACGTGATATTTTATAAATTAAATTAATAATTTACACTTTTAAATTTTTGCAATTGTAAATGGTGACATGCAACCTTTAAAACTAATAAAAGACTGGTTACTGTTTTGAATATTACACTTACACTGTACTAATATTAGTATTAGGGTAACAAATCTTTGGATCTTTTATTTGCGCTTCCCACAGGCAGGATAGCACAAACCATGGCCTTTGTTGAATCAGTTATGGATCACTGGTCGGTACAAGTGGTTTACACCTACCCATTGAGCCTTGCGGAGCACTCACTCAGGGTTTGGAGTCGGTATCTGGATTAAAAATCCCATGCCTCAACTGGGATCCGAACCCAGTACCTACCAGCCTGTAGACCGATAGCCTAACCACGACGCCACCGAGGCCGGTAAACTTGAATAAAGTTATATCGGTAGGTATATTGATGTCATGGATGGGTCAAAGATTAATGGTGGCCAACTATTTGTTAGTGAAATATTGCATGTGACAGCAAATCAAAAGAAGTGGCTAATAGATGTTTCTTTTGTTTTCGTATGATCGTAGTGTTGTAATTTTTTATTTTTTGGGGGACCACTTGTCATCGGGATCACACAAAGTAACTTTTACTGCCCAGAATCCAAAAACACACTGGCCTTGGGCATCAGGCCACTATATTCTAGAACCTCTGGTTAAGGACCACACAGATATTGAGAGGAAAACCGCTGTCGCCACTTCATGGGCTACTCTTTTCGATTACCAGCAAGGGATCTTTTATATGCACCATCCCACACATACCACAGCCTTTGATTTACCAGTCATAGTGCACTGGCTGGAACGAGAAATAGCCCAATGGGCCCAACAACATGGATCAATCCCAGACCGACCACGCATCAAGCGAACGCTTTACCAGCAGACTAAGTCCCGTCCCCCATAGACAGGATGACACATACCACAGCCTTTGATATAGCAGTTGTTGTGCACTAGCTGGACAAGAAATTACCCAAAGGGCCCACCGACTGGGATCAATCCTAGACATTATATAAGCAGTGAAATTTGTATTAAACATGATTTGGAAATTATATTACCGTATATCTTCGCCTATAAGTCGAATTTTTTTCACCCAAAAATTATTTTATAACTTGGGGGGTCGACTTATAAGACGGTAAAAAAAATTCACCAAAAAATATTACTGTTTTAGGGATTATTTTACAAGTTTTATAGTTGAAGTATGCCATGTATTTATACTCAAATATGTTAATTTGACAAATTTATTTTTTATAACCTATTTTTTTTTGGCATTAGAACGGTTTTGGTTATGCGAAAAGGCGTACGATCTCACTCACATGCCAAGACAACAGTCCACTTAGTTAAATTAAGTCATAACTAATAGTAAAAATGTAAACAATACTAACTACCTGTTGCCTGAGTTTATTTTGAAATCTGGTCACTGGCATTAATGGTTGTTCAAACAATGTTTTGGCGGTGATTAACTTCATGAATATTACTAAACTTTCCCTTAAAAATAGACTGATCTCTGCAGTTCACTTATCTAGAGCAATAGGGACACAAATCATTTGGTACAAAAAACCAGTGTACTTTCCAGAGTTATCCTCCTTACATGTATTAATATGGCGGCAAAAACGTGATACTTTCAGTTTTATCGTAGTGATCTGTTGTCAGTGTTTATAAATAAAGTTGTTGTCTGTGCACAAAACCATCTGTACAGTACTATACAGTAACAGTCAAACAGCTTTCACTCTCTACTAAGGGAATATTTCGTTTTGATGCTATGTAATAATGATAGTTTGATTGGAATAGTCTGATCATATTGCGATGTACAAAACGTGAAAACCGAAGTTTGTAAAATAATTTTCTTTTGTTCAAATATTATTGTTCTCATGTGCTGAAAATAAGAAATATTTCAATATTTATAAGTAGTTTTTCATGGGTCGACTTATAAACGGGTCAATAAAAAAATACGTTTTCAGGGCTTGAAATTAGGGACTCGACTTATAGTCGAGATCGACTTACAGGCGAAGATATACGGTACTCAATCTGCCAATTTCATTTATAAATTAGGTATGGCATGCAATTATATTCTTATAACAATCTGTTTATTATCCATGTTTAATAATGTTATATAAAGTTTTCACATGTGACTAGATGCTAAATGTCCAACATGTGTGATACATTCTGTATGTCATCTCACCTCATGTAGGAATGTCTATAAACTAGGTGATAAAGAACTCACTCGGACGAGAAACAAGACAACATCATGATCAGTGTTCTCTAGTATATCCAGTATGGGCGAGACCAGAGCCTTCCCGTCCAGAACGCCTCGCACCACATTGCAGATCACCACTTCCGTATACACCCGAAATAAACTGGGGAGGAAAATACTACAGATGTTAAATTGACATTATATAATGTAAATATGAAAAGCATTGTATGCTGTAAATTAGAAAGAAACAACAACAAAATATCAACACAGACTCCCCTGACTCCCCTAGAATAGTTAAGTGCTAAAATTAAATGCCTGAAACAGTGTTCGAGATTAAATTTTTTGGCCAGTATCCCAGTTGGATACTAACATTTCAAAATCTGGTATCCCACCTGAGAATTTAGTATTATATGGCATCCCGGTGGGATACTGGGTTATTAAAGTCTGGTATCCAAAATTAAATTCTGGTATCCCCGGGATATCGGGATACCGTTAATCTCAAACACTGCTGAAATACATACCATTTTCAGTGTTGTTGGTAAACAGCAGTCATTTTGTTTCATTTCTACATTTCTAATTGTAAATTCCTCCAAAATTATTTGCTTAATGACTGATGACATCTGATTATGCTTCCAATTTTATAATCAACTACTTTTAGTTCATCTTGTAAGAGGCGATTCCAATCAGCCTTTTAAGGATTAACCTCCTGACTACTACAGAGATGTTAAGCAAGCCAACACACTGTATACCGCATACAGTGCTTTCAAGGATTAACCTCCTGACTACTACAGAGATGTTAAGCAAGCCAACACACTGTATACCGCATACAGTGCTTTCAAGGATTAACCTCCTGACTACTACAGAGATGTTAAGCAAGCCAACACACTGTATACCGCATACAGTGCTTTCAAGGATTAACCTCCTGACTACTACAGAGATGTTAAGCAAGCCAACACACTGTATACCGCATACAGTGCTTTCAAGGATTAACCTCCTGACTACTACAGAGATGTTAAGCAAGCCAACACACTGTATACCGCATACAGTGCTTTCAAGGATTAACCTCCTGACTACTACAGAGATGTTAAGCAAGCCAACACACTGTATACCGCATACAGTGCTTTCAAGGATTAACCTCCTGACTACTACAGAGATGTTAAGCAAGCCAACACACTGTATACCGCATACAGTGCTTTCAAGGATTAACCTCCTGACTACTACAGAGATGTTAAGCAAGCCAACACACTGTATACCGCATACAGTGCTTTCACTCATTCATATTTCACACTGTTCTGCACACAGAACTGATAGGAAATAATAATAAAAATACACTGATTGAGACTAATCATCATAATAGCCGCTTTAGTTTTTTGGTTTTTGATTGACAATACCACAGTAAGTATTTTCGATTGAACGTTGCAGTCATTTTCAGCAAATGATACATAAATGTGACAGCATCTTCGATAATGAATTGGACTGCTTTACTAGCAACAAAAATCACGAAATACTGGATATGAATCATAGTCTGTCTCCAAAAACAATTCTGGTCACTAAAACAGTTATTGGCTGTAAATACGGGACATCTGGTCACAAGTGCCTGTAAGTAAACACGTCTTTATAGATATTTTGCCAAATTTCAATCCACATTAACTGATCTAAAATATAAGAAAATTTTGAAAAACCCACAAAAATAGTACTTAGCGATTCACTTATAAACATAATTTAAAGTATTTATGAAACTTTTTACATGAAGATATGTGAGTAAAGGTTATAAATTTGTACCCCCTCAACATGCTTTTTGTCAAAAATTAATCAAGTAGTCTGTAGGTTAAAATTAGAACACGGGGTGTGTGTGTGTGTGTGTGTATCTGTGTGTGTGTGTGTGTGTGTGTGTGTGTGTGTGAAGATACAGGGCAGTGTGTGTGTGTGTGAAGATACAGGGCAGTGTGTGTGTGTGTGTGTGTGTGTGTGTGTGAGTGTGAGTGTGAGTGTGAGTGTGTGTCTGTGTGTGTGTGTGTGTGGGTGGGTGTATGTATTGTGTGTGGGTGTGTGGGTGTGTGTGTGTGTGTACTCCCTGTACATTCCTTTCTTTCCCAATTAGCACCAATTACAAGGGATTGTGGTTTTTTAACATGTTTCTTATCATAGATAACACAGAGATACTGATATTCTAAGCAAGAAAATGTACTGACATGGAATTTTAGTCATTAAAAGACATCACACTATGGACACACCTTTATTGGATATTTAAGCAACAAAAGTGCAAGTATGAGACATTGTGTACCTTCGACCACAGCGAGATAGTTCGTCCTCGATGTTGGAACGATACACCATGTTGAGCTCTTTCTTCAGGTTGTCCTCCAGAAATACGTCCACAAGACCCTAATTAAAATTTAAAATAAAAATGAAAATATCCTAAATGTTAGGAAGACTAAATCTGTACTTGTGGTGTTTATTGTTTTCAGGTTATACAGTAGCTATTTAAAGACTGACCCCATGTAATTAATTATCTATCTCTTATATTAAAGGATTTGATCTATATTATATGTTAAAGGGACAGTATCAAAGTTGCATGTTGGCCAATATTATTTATTAGTTTTTCTTTTGAAATATAAAGGTAATACCTTCAACAACATGCCCATAACACATTACAACCAAATAATTTCAGTTACAAGCAATAAATGTTTTTTTGTGAAATCTGATTAATTTGTAGTAAAAATAGTATTTGCTACTAAGATACTGTACTTTTTAAGTAATTTTAATTCCATCCATCCATCAGTCCATTTATTGATAAACGCGGAAAATTAGTTATGCACAAAAACAAATATTCAGTCATATGGCTTCATAAAGTTCAAGTCAGAAAAATCTCACCCGGAAGTTGTTTTTCCTGGATGCCTCTGCTCGTTCATACAGACTGAGACTAGCCTGCCGCGTGACACCCAACAGACTGGTACAGCTGACGAGGTAGCCCTTTAATCTGGCCGCATTCAGACAGCAGTATACTGGATTGTTCAACTGAAAACACCAACAGGCTTGTGTTCAAACCAATACAAGGTATACAAGCCAAATGCTCTGTTTTGGGTAACACCAAGCAGACTATAAAAGTTAACATGTAGCACTTTAATTTGGCTAGATTCGAACAGCAGTATATTGGATTCTTCAACTGAAATTTATCAGGTCATTTAACAATATTATTGCTGATAAAAAGTTGTTTCATTTATTTTAACCATAATGTGAATTATCTCTTTTATTACATACCTATTCAATCTTACTATAGTGATAAAGACATTTTGAAATCGCATGATAAATGTATTTTGTATCGCACATATGTGTGATCTGGACCAGAACTTTTAAATGAGGAATTCCCTTTTTATTTTTACTGTAGTTAGCACCTTTCATCATATATGATTTACAAATGACGTCACATCATATTTGAAACATTACACAAGGCTGCCGCAGAGTGTGATTCTTAGCGTTAAGTAAATCCATGAAAGGAGTTTTGATTATAGATTTAACAAAGTGTTGTCATGACGTCACATCGTATTTGAAACATTACACAAGGCTGCTGCAGAGTAAGATTCTTAATGTTAAGTAAATCAATGAAAGGAGTTTTAATCAAAGATTTAACAAAGCAGGGCTAGCTCTGGCATTCGCAATTTTGAAAGCAGTCGGCGAATTTTATTTTAATATGGCGAAATAATTTCATGTAATAATTGACATTTTAAAGAAAACAACTGTTGATTTCTGCAATTTTTAAAGTTTAATAGACAATTTAGTGAAATATTTTGCTCACTCAGAACTAACCCTGCAAAGTGTTGTTATGACGTTAAATTTAAAACCGTTTGTGTAAAACATAAAAGAAGGTATGTAATAAATACAGAACTTCACATGTTGTTTTCGCTTCCTATTTATTGCACTCATTTATTTTGCTAAAGAACATCGTGGTATATATGCTTGCGCAAAATAAACTTGTGCAATAAATAGGAAGCAAAAACAACGTATGTGAAGTTCTGTATATTTATTTAATACAAACACATTATTGTTTAAACACTCACTTAAATGTGTAAATAAAGACTGTTTATCTTTTGTCAATGGTTACTTTCTTGAAGTCTAAATTTCAAACTGAATCTGCTATCAGGATAATAAATTCAACAAAAGGGGTTACTTAAAGTTACCAGAGGTCATCAAACAAGTAAAATAAGTTCACGTTTGTTTTGTTTAACGACACCTCTAAAGCACATTGATTTATTAATCATTGGGTATTGGATATCAAACATTTGGTCATTTTGACATGTAGTATTAGAGTGGAAACCCACTACATTTTTCCATTTGTAGCAAGAGATCTTTTACATGCACCAGCATATATTCCAGTCATGGTTCACTAGCTGGAACGAGAAATAGGCCAATGGGCCCACCAAATGGGCGTTGATCTCAAGACTGATCACTCACAAGGTGAGCGCTTTACCATTGGGTTATGTCCTGCTCTGTCACACAAGTAGGTTTCACTGCTTATATCACATGATTTCACAGATGTATTGTAATCCAAACATACCTTGTCAAAGACTTCCTGTGATCTTCGGAACAATTCAAACGCTTGTTTGTATTCAGACTTGTGAAATAAAACAGACCCAAGGTCGTAGGTCACCTTTAATATAGAAGAAAACCTGATGCAATGTATTGTTATAGGATCAGTCATCTTTCTTATTGTGATAAACAACAAATAAACAGAAATACAAAGAGTGAGAGGATTTATATCTGAAATATAACCACTTTCACTGTAAACACACTTGAAATTTTAAAATATTTGTTGAAAATCAACTGGCAACTCTGACCAGGGTCATACCTAGGGAGGGAGGCTGGGTGGTGATGGAGGTGTACCTGCTATCCTATAGATTTATGAAAAAATGCCTTTTAGGGAATTCTGGTTTACAGAGTGTCTGGTTTTGAGGGATGTCACTGTATATTCACTCTTATACATACTGGATATTAGTGTATGATGACCTTTCATATAGTAGTTGTGGAGCACTGAATGGAATGAAAAAACCCCAAATGGTTCAATTCATTGAGGGGCATCAATCCTACGACCCATCAAATCTCAGTCAAGTGCTCTAATAATGAACTACTATTCACTCCCTACAGCTATTCTAACAAATCTAACTGTATTAAGACTTCACTTGAGCAATAACCTCCTCTCTCAGTACACTTCACTCCCTACAGCTATTCTAACAAATCTAACTGTATTAAAGACTTCACTTGAGCAATAACCTCCTCTCTCGGTACACTTCACTCCCTACAGCTATTCTAACAAATCTAACTGTATTAAAGACTTCACTTGAGCAATAACCTCCTCTCTCGGTACACTTCACTCCCTACAGCTATTCTAACAAATCTAACTGTATTAAAGACTTCACTTGAGCAATAACCTCCTCTCGGTACACTTCACTCCCTACAGCTATTCTAACAAATCTAACTGTATTAAGACTTCACCTGAGCAATAACCTCCTCTCGGTACACTTCACACCCTACAGCTATTCTAACAAATCTAACTGTATTAAAGACTTCACCTGAGCAATAACCTCCTCTCTCAGTACACTTCACACCATACAGCTATTCTAACAAATCTAACTGTATTAAAGACTTCACCTGAGCAATAACCTCCTCTCTCGTTACACTTCACTCCCTACAGCTATTCTAACAAATCTAACTGTATTAAAGACTTCACTTGAGCAATAACCTCCTCTCTCGGTACACTTCACTCCCTACAGCTATTCTAACAAATCTAACTGTATTAAAGACTTCACTTGAGCAATAACCTCCTCTCTCGGTACACTTCACTCCCTACAGCTATTCTAACAAATCTAACTGTATTAAAGACTTCACCTGAGCAATAACCTCCTCTCTCGGTACACTTCACTCCCTACAGCTATTCTAACAAATCTAACTGTATTAAAGACTTCACCTGAGCAATAACCTCCTCTCTCGGTACACTTCACTCCCTACAGCTATTCTAACAAATCTAACTGTATTAAAGACTTCACCTGAGCAATAACCTCCTCTCGGTACACTTCACTCCCTACAGCTATTCTAACAAATCTAACTGTATTAAAGACTTCACCTGAGCAATAACCTCCTCTCTCGGTACACTTCACTCCCTACAGCTATTCTAACAAATCTAACTGTATTAAAGACTTCACCTGAGCAATAACCTCCTCTCGGTACACTTCACTCCCTACAGCTATTCTAACAAATCTAACTGTATTAAAGACTTCACTTGAGCAATAACCTCCTCTCTCGGTACACTTCACTCCCTACAGCTATTCTAACAAATCTGTGTTAAGACTTCACCTGAGCAATAACCTCCTCCCTCGGTACACTTCACTCCCTACAGCTATTCTAACAAATCTAATTGTATTAAAGACTTCACCTGAGCAATAACCTCCTCTCTCGGTACACTTCACTCCCTACAGCTATTCTAACAAATCTAACTGTATTAAAGACTTCACTTGAGCAATAACCTCCTCTCTCGGTACACTTCACACCCTACAGCTATTCTAACAAATCTAACTGTATTAAAGACTTCACCTGAGCAATAACCTCCTCTCTCGGTATACTGATTGCATCTGTCCAGTTGAACTGGACGTCCGAGTTCTCACTGGGCACAGCAAAACACTGTGGAGTTGGCATGCGTAGGTGACTCTGGGAATCAATCAAGTGCTGTAGTATTGTGATGGACGTGGACAACTCGTCTCTCAGCTGCAAAACAATACAAAAAGATTTACTGTACACAGACTGTTTTGTCATAGTTTTCATAATTTAAGGTGCACTATCAAATATATAGAGTAAAAGCAACTGTAAAAGAAAAATGTAAAACGGTGTACTACAATTATAGTGGGGTTTTTTGTTATAGTTTCAGTGTTTGGGGTTTTTTTTTTCTTTCTTCTCCAACCCTTTTAAATTAAATGAATAAACATCTAAAAATGTTCATATTTATCTAAAGGAACATTTGTTTTTCATTTTAAATTTTTAGTTAAAAATTTATGTTACCCCATTGCAAATAGCTTCTGTTGCAGCAGCCATAGCCATCGCTGGGTCCACCTGACCAGGTCTGAAACAAACAATTCACTGTACAAACAGGTTTTAACACAGGCCAAAACACCAATACGGGCAATCTTATCAAATCAATTTACTCTACAAACAGGTTTTAACACAGGCCAAAACACCAATACGGGCAATCTTATCAAATCAATTTACTCTACAAACAGGTTTTAACACAGGCCAAAACACCAATACGGCCAGTCTTATCAAAGCAATTTACCGTAACTCAAAACACATTATTTTAGGCTGCCATACATAAATCATAACTGAGATTATTTTAACTGCTTATTCTTCACAATGGTCACCTCATGGCTCCGTTATCTTGCTCATATGTAATTATTAACAAGTTTTCTGTTATGAGTATTAATTTTTTTGTTAACAATATAAGGGGTGGGACATATCCCAGTGGTAAAACGCTCGTTGATGCGTGGTCGGTGTGGGATCGAACCCCGTCCGTGGGTCCATTGGGTTATTTCTCATTCCAGCCAATGCACCATGTCTGGTATATCAAAGGCCGTGATATGTGCTATCCTGACTGTGTGATGGTGCATATAAAAGATCCCTTGCTGCTAATGGAAAAATGTAGCAGGTTTCCTCTCTATATGTCAAAAGTACCAAATGTTTGATATCCAAAAGCCGATGATTAATAAATCAATGTGCTCTAGTGGTGTCAATAAAAAAATTGTGAACAAAATCTACAGAATCTTGTGTCTTCAAACCTGAATGAAGCACTTACTTAATTAACTGATATCCCAACATGAAAATACATCAGCCATTGGGTGTCAAACAAAGGTAAATGCATAAATGAAGTGAGGTCCTCAAATATCTAAGATAAGAAATGTACATTTTATTTGAACACGTGAATATGCAAGCACCACACAGAATTTCGAGGAACATTTTTGAGTCTTTTCCCATTTCAGAAATACTGAACTTGACCTCTCCCAGTAACTGCATTCTCCTACACACCAAAAAGCTACTTAGTGTGACCCTTCCAACACTTAAAGCCAGAGAGTTCTGCCGAGATGAGAGTATCCACGTCCAGTTTTTCAGACTTGTGCTTCATTCCTTTATGAACTGGGGCAGGACGTATCTCAGTGGTCCAGCGCCTGCCTGGTATGTGATCGATCCAGTCAGTGCTCCACAAATGGTACTACAAAGGCTGTGGTATGTACCATTCTGTCTGTGGTATGGTGCATATAAAAGATCCCTTGCTGCTAATCGAAAAGAGTAGCCCATGAAGTGGCGACAGCAGGTTTCTCCTCCCAATATCTGTGTGGTCCTTAACGGAATGTCCAACGCCATATAACCATAAATAAAATGTGCCGAGTACGTTGTTAAATAAAACACTTCCTTCCTTCCTTTGTGAACTTTGCACATAAATTCCTCAGCCCTTGCAATTAAATTTGTTTTTGAAGTTTCTGACTTGTTATTGTACTTTCAGTAAAGGTTATATTTCATCATCTATGAATATCTAACACTTCTCATCACGGCATGCATTCAATGGTGCTATTTTAATCAATGAAACAAATAGCTGTAAAACGCTAATATGGAGTGGGTTTTGGGGTTTTTTTTATACTCACATAGGGAAAAAGACTTGTCTTGGTGGCCGACATGGGAAGCTGTCTTTCACAACAGAATGCAAACACCTGAAAGAGTAAATGTATTCAGTTAAAGACAGGGATTTTGTACTAAATTGTAGAAATATCACAACAGCTTTCAAAGACCTGAAATGGAATGCACATCAGATAAGGATATCACTACTGGGCTATAAACTCTACTAACTGTGTAGCTTAGAAATGAAGAAAATTTGTCAGTTTCTCCTTTGATGAATACTTAACCTCACCACTCTTCATATGTGCATAGCAGCTGTGAAAAAAACTTTTTAACATGCCAAAGCCGTTAAATAAAGCATATCAAACCATTTATTTAAAAGCATTGTATATATCATATATAACATACATGTTTATCTACAACACTAAATTAAAAATGTATCACCATCAGGGATAAAAACATGTGACATCACTAAATTAAAAATGTGTCACCATCAAGAATACAACCCATAACCTCACTACATTAAAAATGTGTCACCATCAGCGATAAAAACATGTGGCATCACTAAATTAAAAATGTGTCACCATCAGCGATAAAAACATGTGGCATCACTAAATTAAAAATGTGTCACCATCAGCGATAAAAACATGTGAAACTAAATTAAAAATGTGTCACCATCAGCGATAAAAACATGTGACATCACTAAATTAAAAATGTGTCACCATCAGCGATAAAAACATGTGACATCACTAAATTAAAAATGTGTCACCATCAGCGATAAAAACATGTGACATCACTAAATTAAAAATGTGTCACCATCAGCGATAAAAACATGTGGCATCACTAAATTAAAAATGTGTCACCATCAGCGATAAAAACATGTGACATCACTAAATTAAAAATGTGTCACCATCAGCGATAAAAACATGTGGCATCACTAAATTAAAAATGTGTCACCATCAGCGATAAAAACATGTGACATCACTAAATTAAAAATGTGTCACCATCAGCGATAAAAACATGTGACATCACTAAATTAAAAATGTGTCACCATCAGCGATAAAAACATGTGACATCACTAAATTAAAAATGTGTCACCATCAAGAATACAACCCATAACCTCACTAAATTAAAATATGTCACCATCAGGGATAAAAAAAAAAAACCTATGATACCAGTAAATATCTTTAATGTGTGTCACCATTAGAAGTAAAAACTCAAATTCAAAAACTGATCAGTATTATTAAAGATAAGAAAAAAAGCCTGTGATATTACAATAAAATAAGAACAAAGTCTACCATCTGTGATAGAGATGAACTGCGAACGCTGCTTCATCAGACAGTGTTGACAGGTCAAGGTCAGGATCTTTAGCACTGACCATCAAGTCACCCATCGTCATGCGTAGTAACTCAACCAACAACGTCTGTGACACTGGAAGTGGCACGCTGAAATATGAACACAACTTCTTAACGGAGCTCATCCTAGCTTCCGAGGTACATGCACATTTTTTCCCCACATCAAATGCATTTTTAACTACTACATGTACAAACACCAGAAAGGGCAGAAACACACTGGATGTTTCAAAAATTGATTTCTGTAAATCATGACATTAATGCAAGCAAAATATTAATGTAAAAAACATGAGACTAATGTATCGGCGCAATAATTATGTGACGCATTATAATTTTAACCAATAACGCAATCAAGGATTTAAAAAATAAAAAGACAAACAACAAAACAAATACAAGATATGTGCATCTGTTAGAAATAAAATACTAGTTTATATTTTTAAATATCTTTATAAAATGCATTCTTGAAAACTAACATTAACAGTCAAGAGTTGTTGTTGCTGTTGTTCATATTAAGCAGATGTACTATGTTAGCTCCACCTTGGTATTTCTATGGGGCTCTGCATAAGAGGTGGAGGACATTACTACCAACTAACAAAACACGGCTAGATTCCACTGGTTTGACTGTCACAACAAATGGAACGTCTTTTGTTTAATTGATAAAATTAAAGTCTATAGAAAACAACTCAGCATTTCTTGCTTCTTGATCTTTTAAAATCGCATTTAACAAACCCATTAGGCCAAGTAAAAAAAATTGTTTGGTTCCTGTTACATGCCAAAAACAAATAGGGTAGGTAGGTAGGGACCCCCCCCCCCCCCCCCCCCCATTTTCAAGCTAATATTTCCTGAATAGTATAGCAGACTAATATATTAAAAGCTCTTTCTTTGTGTTACAGTGCAACTGACAATACATACTCTAATGAGAATCGTTAATTATTTTCTATTAAAAAAAAACCATGTGGTAACCTAGTCAAACCACAATCGGTATTAATGTAAACACCACCCAAGTCTAATACTACACGGTAAGGTTATAAACTACGATAACACTAAAATAACACTATAATTTGTTCATTGGAAAAAGGTTTTAATATCAAAGGTCTGATCCACAACATGGTTACATCCCCTCACAACTACAGCAACAACACTGATCTTCCCGGCTTATTTCATTACCAGTATTGCAGTAACAAAATGTACATCATGAACACAACGAAGATGTCAATAAAAATTAACAAAATAAGTTAACAAAAAGATCTCCATACTAACTATCCTCATAGCAGAGATATCAAAAGAAAACAACTATTTTCAGGAAAACAGTTTCCCTTTTGGTCGTCCATAAGGACACTGCACAGTATCTTTGCACTGTTGACAAAGAGGTAAAACAGGTTTATGTTTTTGCTTTTAAAGGTCTGATCCACAACATGGTTACACCCCCTCACAACTACAGCACTGCATACGCTATTAAATGTGAAAAGAGTTGTCATTTCTTAAGGTTTTGGGTACTACCAGTTCATTTCAAATGCCATGGATATCATCATATTTAATAATAAATACAGGGGTTATTTGTCAAACAAATGCAAAATATTGATAGAGTTGATGTCTAAATATTTAATTTAAGTAATCTTTTCAGCATAATCGGCTATTTTCATGTTTACTCTTTATGTTTAACATTGAATCGTAACTCGGTATTTCTAGAAGTTCGATTACGTTTTAGGGAATTCCCCTACCAAAATAGACTGGAAATTTGTATCATTCTGCTTTTTAACAGTAAACTAGCGTAACATTTTGAAGATTGGATTCACAAGTTCCGAGTAGTTCCGAATGAGTACAAGAGAACACGTCTGAGAGCATGTGGCGTCAATGGCGTCTTCCATTTACAGAGGAGAATGTCAAAAATGTGCTCATTCAAATCAAATAATATTACACATGTATTTAAATCAATTTCAAATGAAACAACATTCAAGGAATCGGAACACCTCGTCACATTCCGCTACGCTTATATTTCGTGGAAATGTACGAGGAGTTCTGAATGGCTCTCGGAAGCTTTTCATTTGGAACTCTTCGGAAGTAAAATTGCGCGAAGTGTTCCGGGTCTTCTGGTAACGAGATCTTGGACTGACAGAACTCGTGGCATCTCTCTGCAGTTGTTGTTTTTAGAGTCGACGAAAATTAGGATTGATATTAATGGATTATTAAATAAAACAGGTGGGAAAAAAAAGGGTGGGGAAAAGGTTAAAAAAAGTTTAGGGTCAGCACCAAAAATTTAGGGACGGTCGGGTAACCGGAACCAAACAATTTTGTTACTGCACCTTAATAAAAATACGCATTTTAGTCTGAACCTCTCCCAATGCAGTAACATCATGATGCATTATTTCATGATTACTGTGTAAAATAACAATGAAAATCTGTAATAGCCAATCACATTTTATATTTTTAGAGTTAGCAGCTTTAACATTTCATACAGGTAACATTCAACAACAAAATCTTGAAAATACACTTCCACCTACCTGTATTGTAAGAGGCCACATTAAGGAAATATTCTCATAAAGTATCTAACATTAGAGTATAAATTAAAGATATGTCAGCTATTCAATAACCTGTGGCTGTGACTTGTCAAAAGCTAGTTTGTTGTTGATTTATGATTTGGGACCATCAAACAATTACGCATTAACCATATACAGTGTATTTTTAATTACACTCTTATGAGAGTATGCAATGCAAATGAATATACATCTTCAATAATTTCAAATTAAAATTATAAATAAATGTGGTGGGTGGTGGGGGAACATGCTCATATAACATTAAGGTTTTGAGTATGTCTGTCCCAGGTCCCATCTCTGGATAGCCAGAGGTCCGGGACAGATAAATGAATGTGTAGAATTAATTATTAATCCTTATGGAATAAACAAATATAAAGTAAAAAAGTTGGTTTTGTTTAATGACACTACTAGAGCACAATGATTTATTTCTCATCCATTACTGTATGTCAGAAATTTGGTCATTGTCACACTTAGAGTGTAACATTTTGCCATTAGCATCCAGGGATATTTCATATGCACTTTCCCACCTTGGCCTTTAATATACCAGTTGTGGGGCACTGGTTGGGATGGATAAAAAAAATATATCAAAGAATAAGTCCATTAAGGGGATTTGATCCTTTGATCTAAACACCTTGTGTAAGCGTTCTAACGACTGAGATACGCATAGACAACACCACTCAAAAACAAGTAAAAGTGTGATTGTGTATATGTGCAGTTAATGTTAAACATGCATCTTAGAATGTCTTAAAATTAACATGCAATTGTTAATGAAATAAAAACTGAAAATAATAAAAAGTCAGATTCTTTTTCAGTTATTAAATATATGCTACATTCATTACTGTTTTCATTTGGTGTGCACAAATAACAGTAAACATGGTGAATTTTTAATATTATAATCTTAGGGCTTTCAAGGCCAACTCTTGTTAAATATGTCATGAAAATTAATCAAAACACTTTAGTTACAAATATGTGTCTGTGTAGATTAGACAGCACTGTCTTGAAAAATCTTACATTACATGTTTATGAATTCCATTCTGTCGCCTGCTTTGAAAATTGCTGGTCAGAAAAAGAGAAGAGGAGCAGTACTACTACATGCGTACATTTAATTATTAAATTGTAAACATTCAAATTATGTTCACATAATGACAGCATTAAGATCTTCAACTACCGGGTACATAGCTTTCATTTAAAAGTAAAAACATCTACCTGTACATATACTTGTACCAGTAATTAACAAAGTTGTCTATTTGAGTTTTAAAACATAATTACTACCATAACAGTAACTTCAAATTATTACGTACGTCAAGTATTTGCACTTGTGGGGGTTTTTTTTGTTTTGTTTTTCTATTTCTATTGGAAAGGTGTGAAAATACAGGTGGTAGAATGTGCTAAAGGGACCTGTTTCAAGTAGTTATGTGTCATTTGAGACTACCTTACTATTATATAGTTACAAGTATAATATTAATACCCTCCCTTAATGAGGATCAAAAGCACATTGAACATAAGCTAGTCTCCTATGTGGCCTTCACTACATTCTACATGTTAAAACTACAGCGGGTGCAACTACAGTGTACAGGGTCCCAGGGCATGCTGCCACCTCCTTCTTCAGAATTAAACCCAAAAGAAATCATGAAATTATTGAAGGAAAAAAAAAAATTGGGGGAGGGGAGCATGTGAGGATAGCAGTGATGGGGTGCTACTAGTACTACCTCAGCACTCATAAAACTTGAAATCATATTGTATTTATATGCACTTTTCCACAAGATAGTACATACCATGGTCTCCGATATACCAATCATAGGGAACTAGTTGGAACAGGAAAAACAGAACCTAGTCAAATAGGAGGATCGATCCTACAACGATCGTACCTCAACCTAGAGCTCCACCACTGAGCCAAATCCAGCCCATTTGTAAAAAGATTCTGACTAATAAGATAAGACTAAAACATACCCTTTTTCAAGAACATTCATGTTCCATTTGAGATGTGCAGCCACCTTCATAGCCAGCAGCCTGAGAGCTTTGACCTTCTTGTTCTCTTCTAAAACTTTTCCTTAAACACATATACATGTATGCATATCAAAAATATCAATACGAAACATCTTTAAAAAAAATTTATAATGTGTTGATTCACTATTTTAGTATTGGGTATTTCACTGAATAATCTCTTAAAGAAATGTCAAATCACATATATTAAGTATGCGGACAAATAACATACTGGTAATAATTGTAAGTGAAAGAGGATTTTGTTCAAATCAGAAACAAATTTAATACGATGAATTTTCAGCTAAAAGCATAACTGGTGTGTTTATTACAACAATACAACATTGCATAAGAAAATCTTTTTGCAGGTGCATTGCCTGCTCTCGTCTCCCTATAAAAGCAACACTTTTTTGTGTTTTCTGTCTTTTTTTAATATGCCATGGTAAGTAATGTTAAAGCCGCACACCCTAGTTCCATCCAGCAAAAATAAATTATAATTTGGTTAATCTACAAACCTGTAAAACACTTAGATCACGTTTTTATCAAATGGAGTGAAAAAGAAGGTTTTATATCGACAAATACCATGGGAATCCCCATGTCCCAATTGCTTGAAATAATTTTGAAAGTTAGTATTTTGATGTCACCGGTAGATGTCGCTCGAAGCACAACAATGCCTACGTCACGACAAATTTCACAGACTTGGGGTGCGTTACTTTCACCTCTCCTGGACATGTTCCAACTGTTCTGTCCTGGTTGTATCCCCTCTCCAGATATCGTAAGACTTAGCAAAATTATTGGTTTTAAGGGTTTGTAACGTTTTGTATTGAGACACTTACTTGTCTGAACTTTATTGTTACTGAAAATGTTCATGAACTGTGAAGAAAAATCTCACAAATGAACAACAACAAATCGGATGTTGATTGCGCGAACCGTGCACGACAAAACAAACTGAACCAAAATGATAACGGTCACGTGGTATACCAACGTCTGTGACATTGAAATGGAAATATCCCCTCTAAAAATAGATTAGACCTTGTCTGCTCAACGTTTTTTTCTCAAACGTGCGTCCGTTTTTAAGAAATACGAAAAAATTATTTTGTGGTATTACAAACACCAGGATTACCAGGATTACCAAAAAACACTTCAGGTGAATGGAAATGTATATTCTAAATAATAAATGGTAAGTAAAGGGCAATTTTATTTGTGAAAAATGGGTTTAATAGCGAAAAACAACGCCGTAATGGTTAACAACTAGCCGTAACTAGGGTGTGTCCCTTTAAGAAATTGCTGTTTTATTGTAAAAAACCCCAGTTTTTGTGTTTTTTTTAAACCACATTTTATTTTTAAAAACCCCGGTTTGAACAATATCTTCTTTCAGTTACAATTGTTACCAGTATGTCATTTGTCTACATGCCTAATACTGACGACAGAATATTTCTATAAGAAAATATCAGCAAAATACCCATTGTGTTATTTATGCCTTTCAGTATATATTTGTACAAAGCACTTTAAGGAGGAAGAAACAGAATGAAGACATGCTGGATTAAAAAAAGAAGAAAAAAAGAAAAATGAACTGTGGTGATGGATTCATCAGTCTACAGTATGTATAAAGGTTGAGTGAAAGAAAACCTGCTACATGTTTTTCATTAGCAGCAAAGAATTTTTTATATGCACTTCCTACCGACAGGACAGCACATACCATACACCTTTGTTATATCCAGGGCTAGCTCTGGCACTCGCCAAATTCGGCAACAGCAAATTTTGAAAACAGTTGGTGAATTTTATTTTAATTTGGCAAAATAATGTCATGTTTTAAATAATTCAATTTCTGCAATTTTTAATGTTTAATAGACAATATGGTGAAATGTTTTGCTAACCCTGGTTATACCAGTTATGGCTAGCCTCGTACAAAACACTAAATGTGTCTAGGTAGTTGTTACATTATATTTAGCTATTTTAACAATAAAATTTAGTTTTTCTATCATTTTAATACAAAGGGTATATATGTACATGTAGGTGGGGTATTTTTCAGGGACAAACTGGGTTAGTGATGTTTCAATGATCGAATAAAAAAATTAAAATTGATCATTTATAAAAATCCATAATCGATTGTGTGGAAAATGTTAACTAATCATTCCTCCAGTTTAGATAATAGAATTGATGCAACTATGCAGGGACTTGAGCTTGTTTTGATGTGTACATAAAGAAAAGAAAAATTAAATAGTTAATAAACATAAAATTAGCCATTTATAGGAAGGAAATATTTTACTTAATGACGCACTGAACACATTTTATTTATGGTTATATGGGTCAACATATGGTTAAGGACTACACAGATATAGAGAGAGGAAACCCGCTGTCTTGGGCTACTCTTTTCGATTAGCAGAAAGTTATCTTTTATATGCACCATCCCACAGACAGGATAGTACATACCACGGCCTTTGTTACACCAGTTGTGGAGCATTGGCTGGAATGAAAAATAGCCCAATGGGGCCACCGATGGGGATCGATCCTAAACAGACTGTGCATCAAGTGAGCATTTTACCACTGGGCTACGTCCCTCCCTCCATTTATAGAGTACACACGACAATACACATGTAGGTGCATGGTCTTTATAAATCAAATCCTCTTTATGTTCATATAATTGTAACCAATTGTGTTATCAAATGTTGATCGGATTGTGCGAACTGATTATAACCGGTGATTAAATTCCAACATTAAACTGGGTTTTTAGAGATTGAGGGATGGGCAATGTTAGAGAGCTCTAGGTAAGTGGTACAAGCTACTCACACACACCCCCACCACCACACCCAGTCCCAGCTACGAGCCTGATTTAACAACTTTACCATTGGTGTCAGGTTTCGGCTCATATATTAGAGGCTGTGGAGTTATTGCCCTCTGTTGTTGTTGTTCCTTGTTGAGTGCGGCATTGGTCAACTCAACGTCAGCTTGCTGAAGGAATTGGATGATTAAATCTACTGGACTGGGATCTGTAATATTAAACACAATAATATATCAGGGTTGAAAATTAACATGAAAACCATGGTCGCCCTAGCCAAAAAAGGTTGCTGTGGGCGACTGCTAATTTTCAACCCTGATATATGTGCACAGTCCTCTACATTGCGACCATTTTTTCATTGGGCTACTGAAACATTTTATATGGTCGACCCCTGGTGACCGAATCAAATTTCATATATACAGATTAGCAATAGTCACGCTAGGGGACAATTCTGAGGAAATAGTCGCTGTATTCCACTAAACTCTGCCATGTTAAGGGCATAGGAGAAATCCACTTTGCCTTCAATTTCACTAACATAAAATAAAATTACATCATCGATAATATGATCACCATAAAAACAGACCTCAACCATATTTTCGCCAAACAATCGAAGTCAAATGTCAACATGTATATATATATTATTAGAGTACAAGATTTTAATAGTTAGTAATAGTTAGTTATAAAATGTTTCTTGGTACCCCATATAAAACACTTTATTTAAAGAAAAGTAAAAGTTTGCAACAAAACATTACAATTGCATCAAAAACTTAAAACAAAAATAAAAAGTCGATCACACGATTAACATAGACTGGGATCTCTGTCAACCATTTTTATGCAGCACGCAAACACATCTGATTTGGAGATGTTAAAATTTTTTTAATAATAATAAAAAATGTGTTTTTTTAATTATTATTATTCCCATTGTGAATTTACAATGGCGATCCCCCAACACACACAAAACATCCCAAATAAACATTTGAGGGCTTATTTTCATTATTATTATTATAAGAACTCATTTGGTAATTTTGATATATAGTCTTAGAGAGGAAACCTGCTACATTTTTTCATTAGTAGCAAGGGATCTATTATATGCACCATCTGACAGACAGGATAGCAAAGACCACGGCATTTGATATACCAGTTGTGGTGCACTGGCTTGAATGAGAAATAGCCCAATGGGCCCACCGACAGGGATCGATTGTAGACTGACCATGTATCAGGCCAGTGCTTTACCATTAGGCTATGTCCCACCCCTATAGGTAGTAGATAACCACAGGCTGTCCAGCACACCTTTAAGAAAAAGTAGGTCAAAAGTAGGAATCAAAATATAGAAAACGTTTGAAAATAGATGAAAAACGTAGGAAAAAGGTAGGACTGAAACAGTATGTGGCAACATTATTAATGCTCATACTGGGTAAATGAATGTGTCAAATCGAAAAGTGGTATTACTGAGAACATTTAAATTTCATCTCACATTGACATTCAGGGTGTAAGTTTAGTATGTTGAGATTGTCTGTGCTGCGAATTAAGAGATTGATATATCTTGCCCCAAAACAACAAACAAACTTGCCTTTAACTGTAACTTTTATAAAAACACAAGCAATATCTAACTGCAATTCTCAGCACTTTGAAACTGCAGCAAAATAAAACAAAAAGTAGGGAATTTCTTTTTTTAATTTAAAGTAGGAAAAATAGAATCAATGGACAGCATGTAATCATTTTAAAAAATTGGATGCGAAGTGAAATTATGGTAAGTTATGTATGATATTTAATTATAAATCCACAACAATAGTGCCTGCATGAGTTTCAATGGTTAAGGTTAATTTTAGCATTATGGTTAGGGTTAGTCTTTAGAGCCTAGATATAGAGGGGTACGGGTCGAACTCTTTCCGAATAAAATGCAATCAGTGGGGTGGAGAAGCAGTGTTTAAAATTCCAGACCAACATTCTCCTCAGTACCTGGATTGTCCTTTTTGAGATGCTCCTCGAGAAGTTTCTCATCGAGAATAAACTCGTACCAAGCAATTGCTGGAAGAGTTATGGGCCCTGGCCCCATACCACACCGTGGAACTTGAACGTCTGTCATATCGCCTAATTATTTTTCATCTAGAACATAACACAATGTGTCTCAATTCATAAATATGCTAATTAAGTATTTTCGCCAAACTGTACATTTTGATTAACCTGTTCTGCCTGAAGTTACATATAAGCTACTTTTTTAATTTCTGACTGGTGCTACAACAAATGGAAACCATGTTGTTTCGTATGTTAAGTATTGCGCCTTCTGTTAATAACGAGCACCGTTCTTCTTATTAGGTAGGACGGGTAGACCGATCGTATGGGGTGTAGTGGATCGTAGGATCGAGCCTCTCTGTCAATCTAAATATTTTTTCATCAAAATCAGTATGTAATGACTGGTATATTAAAAACTATGGTTAGCCCGAGTACTCTGACAGTCTCTGTCGTTTGAGAGCTTAAAACAGGCATATGACTGCTCTCTGCCGTCAGAAATAAGTATATTTAATGAAACCATGTGATTTGTGTCTACCACAGAGTAGGTTGAGTAGGCAAGGTTTTCCGCTCTGATACAACAACAATAACCCTGTTACCTGTGTTTGAAGAAACCCAACAGCACCCCCATTGATGACTAAACAATGTTTCGGTTAAATATGTCCTGTGTTAACGGGTTTCTACCTGTAGTGCTTATTTTAGTGGTTAATATGTGAAACTATTTACATCTAAATTATAAAAAATGATCTTATTGGGAAATCCAAAATTTAGTGAACAAGAAAATGAATAAATTATTAAAACTACTTTAAAATACATAACTGCTACTAAACATTTTTGCTAAACTTTACATTAATTTTAGACTAGAAATTTCCCAATGCATTGTCAACGTTCTGCAATTTTCTAAACACTATACCCAAACCCTTTTCTTTACCCCTTCTCCTTTTCTTTCTTTTTGTTCAAATCTACTATGTAGGTAACATGTATCCGAATGTAAAATGTAGGGAGAGGTCTGTTGACTAATCCCAATATGTTTTTGTAAAATAAATATTGTTTACACCAATATGTGAACTATCTCTTATCAGATAACTGAAATGGTATGAATGTAACGTCAATGCCCTAAATTAATTATTAATGTGAATACATTTTCTGTATTAATTATCTAAGGCCTGTATTTTTATCTGTAAATATAAACACGCAATATAGATCGTAATGTGTGACATCTAAAAATCAATGGATATAGGACAAATCAATGAATAAATGTACTTTATTAACAAAATAAAAATTAGGGCGAATCGAAACATAGGGCGAAACTACTCGGTTGGAGGTACGAATCGACCCTGCACAAAACGATTCGGGTGAACTAGTAATAAGGGCGGAACGACCTGTTACCAACGTGAACCGTGGGGAATCTGTGCCTACCCGGTGGTAGGCAGAATGTTCGTTGTCTCTCACTGAGAGAGCGATTATTATCATCCAAATTTCCGTCTGGGTCTCGAACGGCAGAGTATTCGAGCGAAACAGTTGTATGTGTTGTTCCGTCTGTGAGGAAAACACATCAAGGATCACTTGAATAGGCCTATTGCTGCATGTGCTTGAGCTTCAAAAATTAGCCGTTTCAAAAAGGAAAGTACCAAAGCCGAAGAAGAATGGCTTCCGGAAATGTGTACAATAAAAGTATTTGTGATGAAATAAAACCGTTTCTTCAAAAACAGGTAGCATTTATGTTTAATCAAAAAAAATATTATCTACCCAGCATCACTACTAAATTGTTTATTTCGTAATTTTTTGTTTGTAACAGGTCTAATTGGTTAACTATATGTAGGAATGTTTTTAAATTGGAACTAAAAAACAAATTCGAAGTTGTTTATTTTTGACACCTACCTATTTTGTTGGGTGAATCTGATGTAACAGTTTGTTATCTGCAGTTTTCTTTTGTGATTTTGTGTACAATATCAATATATCATTTAGCAGATTATAACTTCATTGGTTCAAGAATGTTAACTTGCCCCTAAACTGCTAAAGTCCGAACCACATTGTTAACAACTACAATAAATTACTCTCCTACCCATAATTTTGTCCAGACACAAATTGTGGAAAAAAAACATTACAGTGACAGCAGTGTGCGATTTTGGTCGTACGGAATCCCTGTTTACAAATCTCGAGAGCCCACCAGCAACCCAGCGAGCTCTACCGCATGTCTTCAGTAGAACAGAAGATACGTTAAATGTTTTGCATAAAACCATGTATGTTGACTGTGTGTTATTTGGAAGATTCAATGTAATTTGTACAAATAATTTTTACGAGCCATGTGGGCTTATAAGTTATATGGGGATGCAGATGATTCGTCCTCTAAAAATTTGTCCACTATTGAACTTAAGACGATTCGTCCACAACCAAAAAAATTTCTTGGACAATTCATCCACTATAATTTTTATAGTTAAATTTAGAACTTCCTCCACGGGTGCAGTCTCTGTGTATTTCCCTGCACCCACCTGGCATCCTCGTCCTCTGCCGCCAATAAAGCTGGTCTGACCTACGGCACTAATGACCGCCGGTAACTAGTAGGGGTGCATAGTAGGTGGTTACAATTAAGTGCCTCTTAACAATGCCAGAAGTAACTACTGAACACTCCCCGAAGTGGTCAGACTAAGCCCACAGCTAAAAGCTGATGGGGAATGGCAGGTGTGTAGCACAGATAGCTACAAGAGACAAGCACCTGTCGCAGTTGGAGAGACAAGGATTGGGATGTGGAGGTGGACAGTGAAAGAAGTTGAAAGATAGGAGGAATTGCCAGATTGGGAAGAAATGAGGTCGAATTCAAAAAGTAGAGAAAGGAAAGAGGACTGGAATAAAAACAATAATAATAATAAAATTTAAAACTTGGCTGGAACTTGGTAGCGAAATGGAGATAATATCGTTGTTTAGTTACTAGCTATGTTTTCTAAATCAATCTAATTAAAATTAGCTCCACTATTACATGTGGATCTAATAGCAGCCAGTTGGAGCTCATGTCCACCAATCATAACCTTACTTGCAGAATCATGCCAGTGATTTAAAAATAATTTGAAAACATTCCGAATTATCCTGAGAGTATACGATATGTTTCGTGTGAATTACAAATGCCTTAAAACATGTTTTATTTTATCAAATAAATAATTTGTAATGTAAAACTGAAGACTGATAACCCATCCCGTACATATTGGTATGGTTCGCTGTACTGCGGCCACTAAAATAGACTCGCCCGATATTTTTAGAATTTGTATGCTCCCAAATAACGTTATAAAAGGGCGAAGTGTGATTGGTCAATATTTAAATTATTATTTACAGACAAAATGTTACCTGGACATTGGAGACTACGCAGTGTTGTTAGCAATCTGGTTAAAATTAGTTCTACTGGTCTAAATAAGGCATTCATAATTCACATGAAAAAATCGTATACCCTCAGAATAATTCGGAATATTTTCAAATCACTGGCATGATTCTGCAAGTAAGGTTTTGATTGGTGGACATGAGCTCCAACTGGCTGCTGTTAGATCCACATGTAATAGTGGAGCTAATTCTAAATAGTATGTCAGAATTATAGGTGTAATTGAAGAGCAATTTGAATAACAATATATATATCAATAAAGTACTAGGGCTTAATGGACACAGGCAGACAATAACAAGCTGATAGTGCCACTAAAATTTAGTTTGTTTCATATACCATAGTAGTTTACCACAAAGCGAAAATAACTGACCATTTCAATAGCTAAGAAATATCATTTTAGATTTATTGGTCTAAATGTTGTAATCGAGTGGACGAATTGTCCGAGGTGGGTGGACGAATTGTACGGTGGACGAAACATCCAGAGGACAAACCGTCTGGAAAGCCTCGTATGCTAGCCAAGCTAGAGAGTCCTATATGATTTTTGCGAGCCTCGGGTTCTCAGACTCTTGAAAATCGCACACTGGACAGATTCCACATACAAGATTGTAACGATGTTATCGACTTTGCTGAGATTGGGTGGAGCAAAATACATGCAGTTTCTGCCGTCTGCCATTTTGCTTGTTTCTGGAATACTCTGCAAGAGGGTTGATCAATTTCACTTAATCTAACATCATAGCATGCACTACGGTATAATGCACTCACTATGACATCAGATTAATTACATCACATACTTAGGACTAGGAGGCTTTCACCCCTCTTGAAGAGTATTCCATATAAAAAAAAAAATTGACTTGTGTTTTGTCCTACGAGATCTTAACAAATTCAATATTGGTGATATGGTTTCAGTCCTAATATGTGGAGTCAATGTAATGGTTTATTCACAATTTATGTTTGGACAAAAAGTGGAGAAAATCTAAAGGTAATAAATTATATGTCACAAACTGTTTGGCTAACGAATGAAACACAAATATGACACTTGCAGATATATATATATATATATATAATTTATATTTCAGTCAGTTAACAGAAAAAAATCAACTACATATACACCCATGTCATATAAGTCTGCGCATGTTAATTACGTTAAGCAGCGTTCTCATTATGCGATTAGTGATGTACCGACTTGTCGCATGCGATTTGTTGTAGGGACTGGAATCGTGTGATGGGGAAGACATTACATCATAAGATTCCATGTCAACCAAAGCTTGTCGGTTTAAAAATATTTTGCGGAAAATGTAATTGCAAACAAATGTCCAGTGAAATAAAGAAAACATGAATGTAGACAATTTACTGATGATATTACGAAACGAAACAATTACTGACCACATCTGGACAATAATAGAATTTATGGACCCATGAAATACAGACATTTTCATTTTGACATACATATATATAAGCAAACCAAAAAACCCAGAGGTATGATTCCGACATGACTTGTTGTATCAGATTAAAGTTGTTCTGATTTAGATGTTCTTACAGTACGATTCCATTGCATGCGACAAGTCGGTACAACTAATCACATAATTAAGAATGCCCATTTACATTACATCTTAAAACAAGTGTTGGAGGTATGTTTGTAAACAAACAAACTTTAACAACATTAATTTACTTAATAAAGGGGCATTTCATGGTAAATGTTTGTGACTGGCATAAAATTATGATTCCATGGAAACTTGAGTGTACTTTTCTTTACATTTTGTATTAATAGAAACCATATACCGGTAAGTGATGTTTACTTAACCCAAGAAAAAAAATATTTTGTACTTATATTTTTTTATGGATTTACATATTAATGAGTGTGACTGACGTGACATCATTTGGATGCAAGACATTTTTGTGCGAATTCAACCTATAAACTCTGCTCTCCTATATCTTCTATTTTATATCACAAAAATAATTGTGTTAGGTTACTAGGTTGTTTTACAGTGATATGTAAAGAAAATAAATAGAACTTTTATATAATTTAAATTAAATTAATAATTAATCAATAAAGGTACTGTAACGGATGTGATGTGATGGACATGACACTTTGTCAAGACTCAAAGTTACCTCATAAAATGATAGAAATTTTGATACAAAATATAATAATGACATCTCATTAAATTTCCAAGTTTATAATGTAAAAAAAATATGTTAACTGTATATTATACCAGTAGAATATCTCCTATAGTGTAAAGGCTGAAATTTATTACTCAGACCTAATTTTCTGAAAAAGTAAAATTAAAATGAGCAGAAATCTAATTTTTACTTTAGTCAATCCATGTGCACATTGAAATAAAAATAATTCTAAACATGAAATCACCCACTTTTGCAATGAACAATGTGACTGAAAACAATACATATGTTTAATCAATCAGAATCTTGGAAAATTTATATTCTTAATAGACTTACAATTTACAAATGTTGCATCCGTCACAAAAATTAGTTCAAATTTCATCAATTTAACATGAAAGTCTTCAAAATTAAATTTGCAGCCTTTTAAAACCGATAAAGAAGTAACAAAATACATGAGGTTTTGTTTTTTACTTTATAACTTTTAGACAAAAATAAACTTTTATTATCAAAAATGTGACTGATGTGACATTTCAAATTAGTTATAAAGTTAAAACATTAATTAACTAATTAAATAATTCATTACCATAACTTTTATGCACAAGTTACCAAGGGTATGAAGGAATTTATATATATGGTTGTGGATTTTTAATAAAAATAAAAACCACAAAATGTCACATCCATCACAATATTATTTATTTTTTGGTAATCATTACATACAAAGTCTACCTGTCTAAAGTTTACATATTCAAGACCCGTATGATGTTTACTTTCATATGAAATAAAGTTTCCATGTAAATTTAATGCTTTTTATTTTCATAGTAGCGGACCAAGTACCATGAAATGTTGTTAAAACAATTGTCAAAACAACACATCTTGATGTGAATATATGTATAAAACTGATAAATAATAAGTTGATTGAATAAAGCCTTGAATGAATGCACTAAAGGCACACTTTTGCCAATCTCGATCAACATGTTTCTGTATCACATTTCAACACATTTGTTTGTCACCGCTGTAATGATCAACCTTGAATACCTACTTACACAAGTTTACATAGAAGCAGCAATGATTACTTTATTAGTCCGGGACTCCCCTACCGGTCCAGTCGGAGGGGACTATAGGTTTCATCTCCATCCTTCCATCTGTCTGTCTTTCTGGTTGTTCCACATATGTTTTCTGGATGTTTTTTGCAGAAGGCTTTAAGATATTGAGCTGAAAGTTTGTATATAGCTTTATCATATACTGCCACAGGTCGAGTTTGAATGTTGTGGCAATTTACCCATTTTTGATGGAGTTATGGCCCTTGAACTTAGGAGATATAAAAATATTTGTTTCCCGGACATTTTTTCTAGAAGGCCTTGAGATATTAACCTGAAATTTGGTGTATAGCTTTATCATGTACTTCTACAGATCAAGTTTGACTTTTATGACGATTTACCCATTTTTGACAGTTATGGCCCTTGAACTTAGGCAGTGTGAATTTTTTTCTTTCTGGAATTCTTTTTTAGAAAGCCTTGAAAGTTTGAACTGAAATTTTGTATATAGCTTTATCATGTAGCCTACTGTTACAGATGAAGTTTAACTTTCATGGCATTTTTGACAGAGTTATGGCCCTTGAACTTAGGAGATATGCATTTTTTCCCCCAGACTTTTGTTTTGCAATACCTGAAAATATTGAGGTGACATTTTGTACATAGCTTTATCATGTACTGTTACTTATCAGATGTAACTTTTATGGTGATTTACCTACTTTACACATATGTTTGGCTCTTGAATTTAGGAGATACGAAAAATTGTTGTGTCAGGTAGGGGATGTGTATTGCTTTAGTAGTACTCTCAAAATGCTTGTTGTAATTTATGAATCCATAAATTAAATAAACGTTTTATTTTATCTGTTGAATTAAACATCCAATCATACTTTGAATTTTCCCCTGAGTGACACAACACAACCAATATGGCTGGCCAGGATTCAAAGCATGGCCTTTTCATAATTATCGTTCTCCTGTATGCCATGGTTAATGAAAACACTATTTGTGTTCATTGATACAGTTAATAACAGACAAAGTTTGTTGAATAATGATAATTAATTTTGACATTGGCTTTTTTATATTGTCATTTTGTGTTATTCAAACTAAGGAGTATGGAACACCATTTATATTTATCTTATCTGCTTTTATGTGATATAAGTTAACCTAAAACAAACTATAATAGAAGTGTTTGTTGTCTAGAACTTATGAAAAGTGGAATCCATTACCTGTCTGTTGTTTTTGTGAACAGTAGCAACAGAGTAGTTTTATTTGTTGCTGCACAGACTTATATGTTGTCATGCACACCAGTAAATATGGGCTGGGGGGGGGGGGGGGGGGGAGGGTGCCATTAAAAAAGCAGTTATTACTTGAGTTTGAAAAAAAAATGTAATTAAATTTATTTAGTAATAACACATTTATTGTTCCATTGTATTGTGGTGGTAAAACAAATATTTTTAAAGATAGAGTTTGCCTTTAAAATATAACACAAATGCTTAGGTGTGCAGATTCTAGTGCTACTAGTGTAAAACAAATCCATTCTTGTAAATAACAATGTAACACCAAACAGTAAACGGGAAAGTATTTTTAGTTTCTAACTGCGGTCAGGCACATACATTTGCAGAAAATTCACAGTTGCAGAGTAAATGTTGCATTGAAAACTACACTACATACATGTACATATGCAAACCTGTATCTCTGCAATATACATGTACCTGTATTCACCTACTTTATTAGTGTCATACAATTTCACTATGACCAAGTTCATCACAGTTAGACATTTCATAAATTATATTACTTAGATCGTGTTTAAATAAAGTACTAAATATAAACATACATATCTTGGAGTGAATCCATCAGATAGACTGATACTCATTATTTCATATGGATATTTGTCACCTTCAGTGAAAATTTTAGGCCCGTACATGTAGGTCAAATATTGTTAAACGAGCAACAGATTGAAAAATTGTAAGTAAGAAAATGCAGTGCTCAATGCACATATTGCCATCTTGTCCTGTATATTATATTATGTATACTCTCACCCTGTTGAGTCGTTGTCTTTATTAAGTCGTGCCATTTGGGATATTCCCCCTTTTTAAAGTAATACCCTACCTACCGTTTATTTACATTCCATGTCTCACAGTAAGATGTGTAGACAGTCACGTAACTAAGAAATTTTAAGTATGTCCAATTATTTGTTACATGTTACCTTTAAAATTATTTTTCTACACAGGAACCAAAATAGGTCAAAAACACATACCCGTATGTTAATTACAACATTTGTAATTTTCTTAATTTATGGAGATCATGCCCAAAATATATATTGAAGTATCATCTGCATTTGCATCTTTATTTTGACGTACTAGTGAGTGATATTAGTAAAAATGTGAGGCCACACATCCATCTTTTTTCCATGGAAGCAAATAAGGGCTCTAAAATTTGAAAACGTAAATTAAGGATGTAAATCAACAGAGTTTTACTTTTAAAATATGACTATTATATATATATATATATATATATATATATATATATATATATATATATATATATATATATATATATATATATATATATATATATATATATATAGTCAGTATTATATTTGAATATATATTAAAAGAATATATAGATAAAAAATAAAAATAACCAAAGCTATATAAAAAAAAAGAAGATATTTGTCCCACCTTATGTTGCAAGCAATATTTTAAACACCATTCAACAGTCTGCTGACCACTAAATCATTAAAAATAATTATAAAAACAGTTCCTTTTTTATTGATCGTTTCAAGACATAAATTCAACCATGCAAATTACAGTTATATACTTTGTTTTTATGACATTTTGTGCTTCTATACTTGAAAATAATAAATAACATGACTGAATAGAGTTAAGTTTTTTTCGTTCATTGAGCAGTGGTAAGCCGATTGTAAACACGTGTGTACTTTTGATTGCATCGAATTTGTAGATTTTACTGTATTGCTGGTTCAAGTAACAATTAAAAAGTTTCTTCAACTAATAATTATAATAAAATTACAAAGCAGTTTTAAAATATACTAATACAATTATTAAGTACCATGAATCACCAGGGACCCATGCTACCACTGTGTTAATCGAGATAAGTCTTTAGTCTAATACCTTCCCATTAAATAAAAAAATTCTGCCATTTCAGTTTAACTGTTGCATGATGTGTTCTGGTTTCTATGGAGCAAATTTTGGAGAGCCGGTTTGCAACACATGTCACCTGTTTCTGTTTTCCATGGATGTAGACAAAGAAGATGGGGAAGCTGATGTATACACAGAAGTAAGTGGACGTTTTTACGATGTTATTTTAAATATAAAACACCCATTAAAAACAACATTTGAGCATTAACCATAAAGTAGCCATAAAGGATTGGGCTATATCAGTAACCATTGAATATACAGACATTGCTATGCTAAACAAGAAAACATGCAAGTTCAGTCGTTAAAATGGCTCTATTAATAGTCTGAAGCATCTGATCAATTTAGCAGCAAACCCAGGACTATGTCTTTAATAAATATAGTCCATCCCATCATCCTACAGGTTGTACTATACCAAAGAAAATCCCTTAGGTGACCATGTTAACATTTGTGTTTAAAACACTGCAATATATCAACCAAACTATGACTCATAAATATCAGTACTACAACCCCTACCTCAAAGTATTAACTGAAGAAAATGGTACCTTTCATGGCTCATTTTCGGTACAACCAGATGTTTTTACATCACCCTTAGTTTCGCACAAAATTTTAGTACTTTTTTTTTCAGGTACCCCATACATGTTCCAAACACAAGGCTACTTAACACAGTGGTATTAGATGAAATAAAATTGCATACATTTTTAGCCCAGATAAAACTAATTTTGTTTACAACCAACACACATTTATAACCAATCACAGGACTTGTAGTGTTAACTACTCTATTAAAAGTTTGGTGCACCTTGAACTTTGACCCAGCTGGAAGTTATTTGGTTTAGTGCTACCTACAAAGATGTTTTTTCTATATAATTCCAGTTTGTTTTGATGTAAAAAGAAAAGTAAAAGTATTTTTGAAATAACAAAAAAAAACTATTTTTGTGTGCAATTTAGAAAACAATAGGTTCAGAAATAAATAACTTGTAGTAAATTCCATAGTATTAAAAAAGGCTCCCTGTGGGAAGGACTATTCAATGTTTTCATTTTGTGTGAACACTCAGCCTGAATGTTCAGCAAGGCAGAGAATGTTTTGCTGTCTGTGATGGCAGATAATTGTGCCCAAATCTGTGACTGCTTACTAAGAAGATATTAAAGGGATGCTCGCACATGGCTCTTGGACTGGTGTGCATATTCAACGATATATAATGCACATTATTGCTTAATATCAATTAGTATATATTTTATTATTATATTTAATTAATAAACCGGTTAAATGTGATGGCTATTATATATAACAGGGACAGCCATTTTGTTCCATTGCAATGAATACGCCCTCTGGCAAGCCGGTGGTTAAGTAAAACAAAGCAAACTTCTTCTTCAATCCAATTCAAGTAACTAATATTATAAGTGTACTTGGTTTTGTTGCTGTAGAAAGCTGATTCAGAAGACTCGGGTACCGAGGAACCCGGTGCAGAAGTTGACTTCTATCCAACTCAGGAAGATCAAGCATCAAAGACGACCAAGTCATCACTCATTCACAAGATGGACAAACTGACCGAGAGGTTACACATGTTGACGGTTGTCAGGGAAACGGACCATGTTCCTGATGGTCTGGTAGACTCGTTACCCCCAGAAGGTGAGATAAACTTCAACAGATGTCTGGAGTTGTTGAGATTCATGTAATAGCAGTCTTTACTAGTCGTTTGTGCAATATGACCGGCCTCGGTGGTGTCGTGGTTAAGCCATTATCACTGTCCTCAACAGACAGCCCATGTAGCTGAGGTGTGTGCGCAGGACAGCATGCTTGAACCTTAATCGGATATAAGCACGGAAATAAAGTTGAAATGAAATGTTCATCTTTGTTTTGTTTTTTTGCAGTATGAGATTAGACTCAAGTTGGGCAGTTTGAGTCACTAATTATACTACTAATAGGACATCTGAGGGATAATTTATGAACTAATTGAAACAGTAAATGTGAATTGACCCTATCTTAAAATAATTACTGAGCCTTCTACACCCTACTTTGTGAGTGACACATTCATACATAAATGGTTGAATTTTATTAATGTCTCAAGATAATAGAAATCGGATTTCAATTCTGAAATTTGGAGAAAAACTACTAAAAGAATATACATGTACTTGGCATGAAGAAATAACACTTTAGGAAATTATTAAAAATGGCAAATGAAAACAGATATTAATTAATTTACACGTTTCCACCCTATTAGTGCAGTCTTTAGCAAGTAGATTATTTTGCCAGCACATGTTTGTCATTGTGGCATAAATCTTGCTTTTACAATATTAGTCCGACAATACAGTATTTGATGATAAAAACTATAAATTAAAATATAAATTCACAGTTTAGGACTTTGCGAATGATGCATAATGTGCGATAACTTTACTGACCGGAGGTATTCCAAATGGGATATCACACTTGGAATTTTGATCCAGACATTTTGAGCTGTTAGAATGCTTTATTAATGACAATAACCAAGAATAACCATATTAATATTTGAAATGTTACCTGATGAATAACAATCATCAGTTGGCTAGTAATTTTGTTCATTTACTAGCCAAATGGCGAGTAAATTTAAAGTGCTGCTTTGCACCCTGGATAACTCTTTCTGGACAACTGGTAATGTGTGTACATGCTAGTAATAAAAAACCTGTGTTTTTGGTTTCAGTGTTACTGGTTGTCTTCAAGCACCTCGATGATATCTCTCTCTGGACCGCTGGTAATGTGTGTGCGCGCTGGCGGCAGATTCTTGATGGAGAAACAAACGAATCCAAGTGGAAGCACTTCATCTGTTTGAGATGGCCACTGTTCCGACCACAGTACCAAGTGAAATGCTGGAAGACCATATACACCAAACTGTAAGTGATCTAATATACTGGAAAGTAAAGGAAAGTTTCTTTATCCGCACCTTGGCAACAGACTTTGCCGTGGATAAAATTGAGGGGAGTAATTAATTCATCCCAGTACTTAGATTATAGGTAGCCATTTAAGATATTATATTGGACACTGAATATTTAATCTTTTTTATTATTATTCACATGCTAAGGGCAGCTAAAAGTTATCCTCCTTGATCCCCATCAGTGTGCCCATTGGGCTATTTCTCTTTCCAGTAGTAAAGTACTTGCCTAATGTGCCGTTCGTTTAGGACCGATTCCCGTCTGTCGGCCCATTGGGCTATTTCTCTTTCCAGTAGTAAAGTACTTGCCTAATGTGCCGTTCGTTTAGGACCGATTCCTGTCTGTCGGCCCATTGGGCTATTTCTCTTTCCAGTAGTAAAGTACTTGCCTAATGTGCCATTCGTTTAGGACCGATTCCCGTCTGTCGGCCCATTGGGCTATTTTTTCTTTCCAGTGGAAAGTACTTCCAGTGGAAAGTACTTGCCTAATATGCAGTTTGTTTAGTATCAGTCCCCGTCAGTGGACCCATTGGGCTATTTCTCATTCCAGCCAGTGCGCTACGACTGGTATATCAAAGGATGTGGTATGTGCTATCCTGTATGTGGAATGGTGCATATAAAAGATCCCTTGCTACTCTTAGAAAAATGTAGTGGGTTTCCTGTCTAAGACTATATATCAAAATTACCAAATGTTTGACATCCAATAGCAATGAGTTATAAATTAATGTGCTGTAGTGGTACTGATAAACAAAAACACTTTTATGTGTACTGTCCAACAATAGGATTAATGTGTTGGAAATAATTAATACATTAAAATGCCTAATTTTGATCATGGTACAGGAAAATATGGTAAACTCTGTCCAATCCGGCATCTATGTAATCCAGATTTGTGTGTAAACCAGCACAATCTCATCCAGTGATATCGGCACTCTCTGTGTACAGTTTTTAACAGACCTTGCATCACAAGTAGATGTGCAAAGTTTTCTTACACCCAATAGCCGATGTGTACTTTTGTGCTGGGGTTTCGTTATAACATTCATTCATTCATTCATTCATTCATTCTGCCAATTGCAATAAAGTTGACGTATTATTGATGTTTTTAAAAGTCGCTCTTTTATACAAAATGTAAGTAGCAAAATATGTTTAATTTTTTGTTTATAATTTGGGATCAATTCCCATCGGTGGGCACATTGGGTTATTTCTCGTTCCAGCCAGTGCACCACGACTTGTCTGTCAAAGGCCGTGGTATGTGCTATCCTGTCTGTGGGATGATGAATATAAAAGATCCCTTGCTACTAATGGAAAAATATAGTGGGTTTCCTCTTTAAGACTATATGTCAAAATTACCAAATGTTTGACATCCAATAGCCGATGATAATAAATCTTTAACTTTATGTTCACTTTTTGGTCTTAGCCTGATCTCCAACCTATGGTGGTTACCCTTTTCCAATAGACTGGTTCAAACATCCCAATAGAAAGAAAGTTAGTATCACATGACTGGAATAGGAAGCACAGGACTTGTTGGAAGATTTTAGCCATTTCATTTGCTGTCCAAGCAAGTCTACTGGAATACAAGGAAATGCCATTGGTTAAAGGTTTGGTTAAATATGCATGCAGTGTTTCTGCCAGAAAGAAATGTTTGTGTTTGGTGCATTATGGGATTGAATGCAACCACAATCAACAGGGGGTATGGGTGGTCTACCCGAGAAAGAACATGGCTTACGTTTGGGGTTAGGGTTAAAAAAATCATACAGTAATGATAAGAGTAATTAATTTTGTCAAAAACGTAACTTAAAAAATTAAAGTCTGCAAAAAAAAAATAGGGTATGGCACCATACTAATTTTACCCTTTGGCAGAAACCCTGTCATGAAAAGAGAAAACGATACAAATTTCTGTGCAAAATATTTGCTAATTTGACTGCTAACACTAGTAACAGTGTGAGTTGTAGGTTTTTCGATAAATAAAAAATATATGTTTCAGTCTTTGCTTTAAATATAATTTTTACCGTACTTGAATGACATTTTTGTTTTTATTTAGAGTGGAGAGTTCGCCATGTCGTTATTGTCTTGAGAGTATGATGTTGCAGGTAAAAAAACAAATATATATTGGGTTTTATGTTACTTGTTTCCAGGTTGTATATTTTGTCTAATATCCATTGGTTGGGTTAATTTTAATATAAAAATTCTGTTTAGTTCCACAATCTACTGTGAATATGTTTTAATCTGATACCTCTCCAAACTAGAATATGGATAGTGTTTTAAATCTCTTAGGATTCATTTGAACAATTTTACTTCAATCAGTGAAGGAACTTATATGTTTTCCTCTATCCCATTATTTAACAAAAAAGTGTTTTTCTGTATTCATAATCATTGGGAGATCCAGTAGTGGGTCACAGAGGTTCCGGGTATTTTTAAACTTCATTATCCACAATATACAGCACTACATTGCCCTGACAATTCATCTCTGAGCATGTTTAATTTAAAGATGTCCAGGGAACATGTCCCAGAATCCCCTTTCAGTCTGAGCATATTTAATTTAAAGATGTCCAGGGAACATGTCCCAGAATCCCCTTTCAGTCTGAGCATATTTAATTTAAAGATGTCCAGGGAACATGTCCCCGAATCCCCTTTCAGTCTGAGCATGTTTAGTCAAAAGATGTTCAGGGAACATGTCCCCGAATCCCCCTTCAGTCTGAGCATGTTTAATTTAAAGATATCCAGGGAACATGTCCCCGAATCCCCTTCAGTCTGAGCATGTTTAGTTTAAATATGTCCAGGGAACATGTCCCCGAATCTCCCTACTGCTTGAGCACCTTTATGTTAGAATTTCAAGGGAGCATATCCCCAAACCCTCTTACAGATTTCATTTCATTTGGGAGCTCGGCTCATTTCCCATTGGTAAACGTAAGCTTGTCCTTTAGAATTTTGTAATTCCCCTTTCCCCTTGTAATAGTTTAAAAAAATAATCATGATACTGTATTTTCTCTTGGTAACATGAAATACTGAAGTTTGTCATATTTATCTGTGTATATCAGAGCACACCACCTATTGAAGAGAACTCTTGGCGACACCGTCGATTACGCAGCGAACTAAAGACGTTAAAATCTGACCCACCTGAAGGTATTCAGGCCACACCCCTCGATCGACACTGCTGTCATTGGCAGGCATCTATCACAGGTCCACAAGGAAGTCCGTACGAAGGTGGTATCTTCCTGCTCTATCTACAGATACCCCAAAGGTAGACACAATCATGTTTGTATTGATGATAACTCTTTATATTGTTCTACATTTACATTCGTGCATCATCTGTAAGACTTGGGGTGGGATTTAGCTCAATCGGTTGAGTGCTCGTATGTGGTGCTTGTGTCACAGGATCGAACCCATTCAACTGATTGGGTTTTTACCTTTTTCTCATTCCAGCTAGTGCACAACAAGTGGTCAAAAGTCGTGGTATGTGAATTCCTGTCTGTGGGAAAGTACATATAAAAGATCCCATGCTACTAATGAAAAAATATAGCGAATTTCCTCTGATTATTACATGTCAGAATTACCATATGCTTGACATCCAATAGTGATGATTCATTAATCACTGTGCTCTAGTGGTGTCATTAAACAAAAACAAAACTATCTATACGATTTATGAGATGTCATGGGCTTGATTTTGTTCTATTTTAAAGTGATTTTAAATAAACTATAATTTTGCTAATGGTTATAGAAATACAGATTTAGATGCATTTTGGTGATGTATGAGCAACTAGTTGCATTTATCTGTTCTTTACATTACCCTTGTTTGCTAATTCTGTTTTATTTGTTTTTGAAACATTAAGACACAGAAAGTTGTTTTTATTTGGGCCACTTGTAAGTAATGCAAAACCAGGAAGTTCAGCCCCTTAATAACCGTTTTTGACATGTTGATAATTGCACATTCCATAATTGTCCAGTCCCCTCAAGTTCAACTTGGTAGTTAAATGTTTTCAAAGCCTATTTGGATTACTGAAAGTGTTAATTCAGTTACTTAAAACATTGCATACTTTTGACCTCTGTTCCACTCAGTGGTCTTTCTTATGTGACAGACTTCATTGGACATTTACCAGCCTCGGTGGTGTTGTGGTTAGGCCATCGGTCTACAGGCTGGTAGGTACTGGGTTCGGATCCCAGTCGAGACATTGGTTTTTTAATCCAGATATTCCGACTCCAGACCCTGAGTGAGTGCTCCGCAAGGCTCAATGGGTAGGTGTAAACCACTTGCACTGACCAGTAATCCATAACTGGTTCAACAAAGGCCATGGTTTGTGCTATCCTGCCTGTGGGAAGCGCAAATAAAAGATCTCTTGCTGTCTGTCGTAAAAGAATAGCCTATGTGGCGACAGCAGGTTTCCTCTAAAAAACAGTGTCAGAATGACCATATGTTTGATGTCCAATGGCCGATGATAAGATAAAAAAATCAGTGCGTTCTAGTGGCATCGTTAAATAAAACAAACAAACTTTACTTTATTGGACATTGCTTTCTTAACTGTCACAAAGATGATTTTCTTCATGTGCAAGTGCTATAGATCTTTAGAAATTTCAAATTATTGATTAATTGATGGTAGTGACATTTATGTTTTTCCTCACAGGGGATTGATTCATAAAGTGTTAGTGATCTTTAGTTATCAAATCCTTTTTTTTTGCTTTTTCTTTTTTGTCATTCTCCTTTCAATCATACAGTCATACTCAATTTATATGTTAGCTTGTCCACGTTTTACATCACATTAACTGCTCGCTTCATACTAGTCTTACACAGGAGACCTGCTACATTTTTCCATTAGTAACAGGGCATCTTTTATATGCACCATCCCACAGACATTGGGCTATTTCTCATTCCAGCCACTGCACCACTGGTATTATACCATACTATATAAAAGGCTGTGGTATGTGCTATCCTGTCTGTGGGATGGTGCATATAAAAAATCCCTTGCTACTAATGGAAATATGTAGCGGGTTTCCTCTCTAAGACTGTCGCAGTTACCGAATGTATGACATACAATAGCCGATGATTAATAAATTAGTGTGATCTAGTGGTATCGTTAAACAAACTTTCTTCCTTGTTTCATACTATAACTCAGATGCCTTGTGTTTGATCAAATATCTTTATTGATAATTTCTGTAATATTTTTTTATAATTAATAGTTTATAATTACATTTTGATTACATAATGATTTAAACCATTTTTTTTTTTCCAGCTATCCAATGCGACCACCAAAAGTCAGATTTATCACAAAAATGTTTCATCCAAATATAAGTCGCCATGGTGATGTGGGACTTGACTCTATTCATCACAACTGGAGTCTGGCATTGACAATATCAAAAGTTCTTGTTAGTATTCAGTCACTGCTCACAGACCCATACTGTTCGGTGTGCATGGAGCCCGCCATCGGTAAACTGTACAAGAAAAACTTCCCAGAGTTCGAAAGAATTGCCAGGTTGTGGACCTGGAAGTATGCAATGTTGGACTATCTTATTCCCATAAACATCAGCATGGATGGTGTATAGTGTATAGAAGTTGAGGTGGGACATTAGCTTGGATGGTGTAATACACTATACAGTATAGTGTATAGATATTTGGGTGCGACATTACCTTGGATGGTGTAGTACACTACACAGTATAGTGTACAGATGTTTGGGTGCGACATTACCTTGGATGGTGTAGTACACTACACAGTATAGTGTACAGATGTTTGGGTGCGACATTACCTTGGATGGTGTAGTACACTACACAGTATAGTGTACAGATGTTTGGGTGCGACATTACCTTGGATGGTGTAGTACACTATACAGTATAGTGTATAGATGTTTGGGTGCGACATTACCTTGGATGGTGTAATACACTATACAGTATAGTGTATAGATGTTTGGGTGCGACATTACCTTGGATGGTGTATAGGTACAAATGTTGAGGTTGGACATTAGCGTGGATGGTGTGTAGGGCCTCCACTAGTTCAAAATATTGGACTCAATTACTCAAGTCTCAATTACTCAAAGGCCTCAATTACCAGAGTACCCCCCCCCCCCCCCCCCCCCAAAAAAAGAAGTATAATTAATTAAAAATTAAATAGGGTACTCTTCCTTGCACGGGTACTAAAGTGAATGGACTCGAGTCTTTGCTAGACTTGGCCCATGTCCCTAATGGTGTATATGGTGAAATAACGGGGGGGGGGGGGGGGGGGGGTGTCTTTGCAGACCAATGCTGCCATTTACCTCATCTCTGTGAAATTTTGAAATTCTCACTTGTGGAAGTTTTAAGCATGCCTACAGCAGTTTTAATAACAAATATTAAAACCAAAAGTTGTACCTTCAACCATGGGCATATGTTATTTATATGTTGTTGGGGAGAGCTAGAGATGACTGTAATACTTAAGGCAGTCTTCGCTGACCAAATAATAGCCAGCTAGTGTGTCTAAAATACAAATATTTTCCTAAATCTGATGCCACAGAGATTATTCTAAAGTCGAGTTACACGTAGAAACACACTTTTGCTCTATATCACTAGAAAATACAGCACAGGTTCGTTTCGCACAGGGGTGTCAGGTTGCTACCATCGGCAATAATTTGTATCCAGCAGCAAAACAACTCATCGGTAAAGCTCCTGGCCTGTGGCAATTCATATCACAACTGTGACACTTGCCATCCATGCTATCGTTAAGTTCGAGCCCTGACTGTATCATCAAAAGTAATTTTTGTTTTACTGTACTCCTTCATTTCATTGATTTTTATTAATTTTCCTGCTTATGTCAACTCAAGGTTTAAGCTTGCTGGCCATGGCTCCGTTCCACGAAGCGATTTTAGCCCTAAGATTACCGTAAGCGCATAGCTACCCTATGCACTTAAGGTGATCTTAGGGCTTAGATCACTTCGTTGAACGGAGCCCAGGGCACACACCCAAGCCATCTGGGTTGTCTATCCAGGGACATGTGTGTTCGTGGATAGTGAGAAAAAGAAGTCGGTGTAATGATCTTACACACCTTCAATGAGTAATTAAAACTCACTCTGGGTTGGAGCTAGTACCAGGATGTAATCTCGGTATCTACCAACCTCAAGACTGAAAGCTTACCCATAAATCCACTGTACTCCATCTAACCACTTGATAGAGATAGCCAGAAACGTACTGCACATTTGGAAACGGATTTGAAAAGATCAAATGTATTCTCATAAGAATCTAATAAAACTGTACCAGTTCCAACTGCATTTTCAAAAGCTATTCATGCCCGACATGGACAAATTACGGGTGTGGGATATTCTACTAGTGTTAGTTTGTGAAGATGAGGAACATTTATGTTGATCTGAAACGTTCTCTCTTCACTCAAAATGCAACACTGATTTCATCATATCCACAGTTAGGATGGTACACTGTGGAAGGGTGGTGTAGTCAGGTCTTGCTTGAATCGTGTTAAATGTTCTCTCTTTGTTTTGTTCCCTGATGTAATAGTCATATTCAGTATCATGCTGAACAACCTTGTACCATGAAGATCAACACAGATGATTTATACATCTTAAGTCCAAAAACATCCTTGCATTACAAGGATGTTATTCTTTTGATGTACTCTGTTTGATTCAGAAACATTTTACAGAGGAAACCAGATCCGAACACTCTCCTTAGAAATTTGGTACGGCATGGTAGACCAAACACTTTTGGGGCATTTTCACCATTTTCGGGGCACTTGTATTTCATTAAAAATACAAAAAAATTAATTAAAATAAACATTAATGTAATTTATGTGCTTGCTTTAAAGCGGAAATATCCGGAATATTTTTATTATTTAAGCATATAGAACAGAAAATCCAATTGCGTTTGGTGCATATATGACGCCACACTCCGCATTGGTTTCACTACGCTGGTTTATCCAGGTCAAAAACAAAGCCAGTATTTTGAAAGTGGGACACTTTTGACGGGCTCCTACCGATCTCGGTTTTCATTGGCTTATCACAAGTGTGGAATTCCCCAACAAGAGATCAAGTGAGATTTCGCAATTTTTGAACAAATTTAACTGTCTTGATTGAGCGGTTGTCTTATATCTCCAAAACATATTGATATCCATAGAGGTATGGTACAACGCCTTTCCAGGGGTCGGTGGGTGGGGGATTTGCCTTGAAATTTTGACAGTGGCCAGCTGTTGGCATACGCATTACATGTAAGGGGGTGTTATTAAGTACGTAACGCTCTAGGGGTAGAGGAAGAGGGTACTGTGTTCGATTTACATCACATTTCAAGACTATGTTATTTTTATTCATTACTTAGACCTAAAAAGGTGTTTTTTGGAAATGTGCGGTCAGTCTAGGATCGATCCCCATCGGCAGGTATACAAAACGACCATGGTATGTGATATCCTGTCTGTGGGATGGTACATATAAACGATCCCTTGCTAAAAAAAAAAATGTAGCGGGTTTCCAAGGCGCATGTGCAGGGATCAGCGGCGTTGGGGTTATAGACTGTGTTGAGCGAAGTTTATATGGGACCATGGTCCCCCAGAAAATACAGTTCAATTTTTTTTAAGCTTGGGCAAGTAAGGATTTCGACCTCCCCCTGCACATGCACCCGATTCCACTCTAAGATTATATGTCAGAATTACCAAATGTTAGACATCCAACAGCAGATGGAAGGAAGGATAGGATACGTTTTATTTAACAACACACTCAACACATTTTATTTACGGTTGTATGGCCTTGAATGGTTATTAAATCAATATGCTCTAACTTTGATGTCGTTAAACACCACCCCCCCTTAACTTTACCCTTTCCAAACAAAGTGAAAACGTTCATAGTCTACTTTAGTATATTTTATTATAAAAATATATACATGATTAATGTGTTACTAGTATACAAACTAAGCTTAAAAGTTCTACCAACACTTTATAAAATATTAATTCTGAAATAGTAAGGTACGATTGTTGATAATATGTTGTCAAGATCAAACTGGTTTTAACGAAAGACTAGTACCGTATCCTCAATCGAACGTTCTTCGTACAGCGCAAGATTTCTCTTTTAATTTTTTGAGACGAACCCTACAATTTAAAATCGGCAAATGCACGTTAACTGAAACTGACAACAGGCTGTCGTTTGCGCTTTGCCGAGCTATGGCGGCACAGGCGACGAATCGAGCCGGAGCGTATACTTTTGATGATCTCCGTTCATAGCGAACACACACAAGTTTTTTAAAAGTGCATTTGAGCTTGTATTTCATATTTGTACATGATGTTATAATATTGTAACCAGAGAATGTAACTTTAATAAATGAATGGCAAAAGATATATAAAAGGCATATTTTATTAATTAATAATACCTTTTTGGGTGTTTTATAAAGGCAATTTTAGTCTCAAGATGGTGCTAGACTATTGAGGCATGGTGCTGCACCATGCTAAAACAAGCTAGGGAAAAACACTAGTATGTTCAAACATATATTGGTTTTCAAAAAACTTGATACCAAAAGATAATCAAAAGTGGTTATATTCTGATTAAATTATTATTTAAATGAACATGGAGTTGAGTTCTGCTCCGTAGCCAAGTACAGATACTGTTAACATTCTGCACTGAATCAAAAGTGGTTATATTCTGATTAAATTATTATTTAAATGAACATGGAGTTGAGTTCTGCTCCGTAGCTAAGTACAGATACAGTTAACATTCTGCACTGAATCAAAAGTGGTTATATTCTGATTAAATTATTATCTAAATGAACATGGAGTTGAGTTCTGCTCCGTAGCTAAGTACAGATACAGTTAACATTCTGCACTGAATCAAAAGTGGTTATATTCTGATTAAATTATTATCTAAATGAACATGGAATTGAGTTCTGCTCCGAAGCTAAGTACAGATACAGTTAACATTCTGCACTGAATCAAAAGTGGTTATATTCTGATTAAATTATTATCTAAATGAACATGGAGTTGAGTTCTGCTCCGTAGCCAAGTACAGATACAGTTAACATTCTGCACTGAATCAAAAGTGGTTATATTATGATTAAATTATTATTTAAATGAACATGGAGTTGAGTTCTGCTCCATAGCCAAGTACAGATACAGTTAACATTCTGCACTGAATCAAAAGTGATTATATTCTGATTAAATTATGATGGACATGAACATGGAAAATAGTTCTCTAGGAGTGTGACTGGACATGAACATGGAAAATAGTTCTCTAGGAGTGTGACTGGACATGCCAAAAGAATTAGTAGTGGACAACCAGGTTTAGACAACTGGTAGTCAGAGTGAGAAATCGGTAGCCAAAACAGCCCGGGTTACCACTAAGGTAAGGATGTCAGGGTAGAGAGATCAACATTCTGGACTGGATTCACTTTTTTGCTGGTGGCAAGATGTTTTGCTCATCCAGGTAGCAGATGTCTTAATACAATACAACATTCGTTCAAGCATATGTCATGAGCACACTGGCTAAACCAGTGTTTCCAAGATGGAAGAGGGGAGGGCGAGTAACATGTTAGGGTTGGGGAAATTAGAACTATGGATTTAGGAAACTGGCTTGGTGTTTTCGCAGTTATCTTAGTGTTAAGAAATCATAAAACCATCATAGGCTGTGATATCACTACATGACTGTGATTTCGTAGTGCTAAGATAGCTTCGAAAACATGGACTCTGGAAAATAAAATAAAGTAGTGTCTAGGGCAGGATGTAACCCAATGATAAAGTACTCGCCTGATGTATGGTTGGTCTAGGATCAATTCCTGTCTGTGACTATCAGGCGATTTGTCATTCCAGTCAATGCTCCACAGCTGGTATAACAAATGTAGTATGTACTATCCTTTTTTATGGTACCGTATGTATAAAAGATCCCTTGCTGTTCAATAAAAAGAGTAACCCATGCAGTGGTGACACCAGGTTTTCTTTTTCATTATTTGTCTGACATAATACATGTATAAACAAAAATAATGTGTTACTTTGATAAATAAAACATTTCTTTCTTTTTTCTGTACATTTTCATCACTTTGGTGTCAATGCTGTATTTTACAATAAACAGCTGTATTCATGGCCAGTTGAAGTGGAAAACACTCACATTTTGTTAACAGCTGGTACTACAATCATTTTGACATCAGTTTACAGCATTCAGTTTCTTTTACCAATTTATTTCCCCACATTATACAAGATGGAGGCCAAGGGATATGTTGACAGTTAATCATGTTAAGCATCTACTCTTGGAAGCCAAATTTCAAAGATGGCCTCTTAAATGAGGTAGCTGGTTAATAGTTAGTTTGTTTTGTTTAACAACACCACTGGAGCACATCGATTAATTAATCATCGGCTATTGGATGTCAAACATTTGGTAATTCTGACTTGCAGTCGTCAGAGGAAACCTGCTACATTTGTTTTCTAATGCAGCAAGGAATCTTTTATATTCACTTTCCCACAGACAGGAAAACACATACCATGGCCTTTGTCCAGTTGTGGTGCACTGGTTGGAATCATCTGAGGCGGTTCGATCCTGCGACACAAGCACCCCGAGCGAGCACTCAACCAACTGAGCTAAATCCCGCCCCCTGGTCAATTGAGTTTAATTTATACTATAGACAGGTGTCACTAGTGGTGAAATGCCTAGTAGCATCACTCTTTTCACAAATTCATGAGGTGTGGGATTGATCTCCATCGATGGGTCCATTGGGCTATTTCTCGTCACAGCCAGTGCACCACGACTGTTATATCCTGTCTGGGATAGTGCATATAAAAGATCCCTTGCTCCTAATGAACAAAAGGTAGCAGGTTTCGTCTCTAAGACTGACAAAAATTAACAAATGTTTAACACCCAATAGCCTATGATTAATAAATCAATGTGCTGTAGTGGTGTCATTAAAACAAAACACTTTAATTATAAAGATTCATGAGTGCAATTTTCCCAAATTTCCTTTATTGTGCTGAGATACAATTGATAACTATTTTGTTATCAAGATATTACTCAGCAGTTGACTGGAAAAAGTAGTAAAACAGCTGTTTTGCAAACAAGACCACCAGAGCAGTGTTGACTTTGCAGTGTTGTGTAAAATCATCGACCACTTGGAGACTTCATTGTGGTCATGTTCAGGTTAAACACACACACACACACACACACCACTGTTGTAGCTATTTGGTATTCGAGTCACAGCATTGTGAATCAATGGATTCAGGTATTTTCACAACTCAAAACAGTGACACATAACTGGTATAGCAAAAACTCTGGTATGTACCGTCCTGTTAATGAAAGATCCGTGCTGCTTTATCAATAGGAATACTCTTATGGTGGAGCACACACACACACACACACACACACACACCCCCCCCCCCCTCTCTCTCTCTCATAATTGTAGTAATAACCATTTGGTAGACGCAAACAGTAGTAGTTTAAAATGTGCTACGGTGTCATTAAGTAAATACTCCTTTTCTTTTTTTTTAAATAAAAATATTAGTTGTCGATTATGGGCACATTAAAATGACTGCTTAAAGTTTCAAATTCTTTAAAAGATAGAAAAATTTAAAATATTAATTAAGCATAAAAAGTAAAACATTAATACAAAAATATATATATTTAGAAACTGGTGACATCACTATGAAAAGATGGAACAAAAATATTTATTAAATCTTGGAAGAACAAAAAATATTTTTTAAAACCTAACAATGATTGGCATTACTGAACATATGACTGGTTAGAAAAGACTGCGGTATGCATAACTTGTACAACACCCCATGTATCCCAGGACTTTGATGCTGAAAGTACAGTTTTTAATGTGCTGGGGTCTCATAAAAAAAACTTTTTTCTTTCCATGTTTTTAGATCCACCATCAGGTGAGTGTGCAGGAAATGTAACAGGGTGGGGGGTTTAGATTGTGGCAAACAAATTTTTATGAAGGTGGGGGGTCATGTCATGGTTCCCCAGAAAATATATTGATAAAAACTAAATTTGATTGAGCAGGGAGGGGTTTCGACCCTCAAAACTGTCATTCTGCACACATGCCTGACTATGTAGTTCATCAGTGGAGATTTTCTGGCATCCGTCCATTAACTTTTCCTTTGAAGTCTTTTTTTTTTCTTCTTCTTTTTTTTAAAAATCTTTTATTACCCCAGATCACTGGCAATGTCAAGTTTGGAGTGCCTTGAATCATGGTCTTGCAATGTACAATAACAATAAAATTATAACATGATTGTGTGTACATGTATAACTAATTGTTAGATAAAGTTTTTATTGTATTTCATATATACATGTATGTATATATATAAATATATATATTGGTATATATATATATATAGATAGATAGATAGATAGATAGATAGATAGATAGATAGATATGGTAGTTACATTCATTTCTTTTGATGTCATTCATTGCGCAAGCATACAATCTTATTAAAATTAGCTCTACTGGTCTACCAGTAGATCTAATAGCATTGCGTGGACTCATGTCCAGGTGACATTTCATCTATAAATAACAATTTAAATATCCACGAATTACACTTCGCCTTTTATAGAGTTATTCGGGAGCATACAAATTCTAAAAATATTGGGCGAGATTATTTATGCAATAGGCAAACTTGTTGGTCTATTCCAACATTAAAAAAACAGGGGGGAAAGTGCAGTAATAAACTCTGGATTGTATACTAGTATAATCAGATTTATTTTTTTCGTCTTGAAACAAATTTTGTGTAAAATTTTATATTGCAATTAGTTTCCGGCATACTTTGTAATTCTTCTGAATCATTTCATATACCCTCGGCATAACCCCGAATGTTTTCAAATTACTGACATGATTTTGCAAGTAAGGTTTTAATTGGTCGAATGAAAGGTTAACTGGACATGAGCTCCAACGAGGTGTTGTTCAATCCACAGGTAATAGTAATTAACCAGTGGAGCTAATTGTAATTAGATTGTTAAGCATATTCATTTTTTTTTTTTTTTTAAATGATCTGGGGGTCAAGATGGATAAGTAAAATGAGCATAGAAGGGAGAAAAGAAAGGGAAAGAAAGGACATAAAGGAAAGGTTTGTCTATCAACACCCAGATGGTTTTGTTTTTTAAATAACTGCTTTAAGTGGGTGTCTAATGTAGTAAGAACAACACTTGGTATCCTAGAAATATAGTGGAGAAAAGAAAGGGAAAGAAAGGACATAAAGGAAAGGTTTGTCTATCAACGCCCAGATGGTTTTGTTTTTTAAATAACTGCTTTAAGTGGCTGTCTAATGTAGTAAGAACAACACTTGGTATCCTAGAAATATGAATGAAGTATGGTAAAAATAGGGTGAGGTTCAAAAAGAAGTATGGCAAATAGTTTTTATTTCCAAACAAGCACAATTGATTGGATTGTTCTGAAATGTGATAAATGATCCTCTGGGGAACTGTCCACAAACTAATGGAGATTTGTTTTTGTTGAAATATTGAATTAGTGATTTTTAAAAATAAATTTAAACATTTTAAATGCAAATTTAACAATGACAATTGAAGTCAATCTTCAGTTCTGAAACTTAGTATACACAAACTAATAGAGATACTTTGGGAAGTTTGAATTTTTTAATCATTGTTAAATGCTTTTAAAATTTTAATTGAAAATTTAAAAGTCTATCTTCTCTAGAATTTTGATCGAATAGTTCTGAAACATTGTCAGAAATTCAGAAGATGCTTTGAATGTGGGAGATCTGTATCAAGTGTCAATCTAGATCCTGCTCACCTGATGAGGTGAGGAGGATGTGATGTATTACTGATGCAAGATGCACCAACTTTCAAAGTATACTCTTCAAAAAGAGAAACTTGACATTGGTAAAAACAATGATATCGGATTATTTTTACAGAATCAAAGACATCATAAAGACAATATCAAGTAAGTGACCGAATGGTGATGCATAAACACTATAAAACACATCCGAATCGCATAAACGTAGCCATAGTCAATATTTGTACTCAAATACAATCCTCGGAGAAGACCGTTCGTAATCTCGACATGATTTACTAATAAAATTTCTATTTTCTAAATTACAAAAGTAGCTAGTGATTCTTTCGCCATCAGTTATCCATTTAGCTCTTGATCCGATATAAACACCTTCCATTTTCTTTTGACGCAATAGTTCTAACTCTTTCTTTTTAGAATTTATAGTATCAAAGTCTTGACAATTACTATTTTCTAAATTCTCTATTTCTTTGATTAACTGCTCTTCTTGTTTATTATATTCTTTTTTTAAATATGATGAATACAAAATGGTCTTTCCTCTAATTTCCATAAGTAAAACTTCTAAAAATAGTTAATCGTTAATTTGAAAATCAATTTCCTCCAATGAAATAATTTCCATAGCATCCATGTTATACACTAAAGCTGCATATTGTGATTTAACATCCGAGATAATCTTTTTAATTGTTGCTATATACGTTTTATTTTGTAATAATGAGTTATTAAATTTCCAATAGTTATTACGGTGTTCCTTTTCACTGAATTCGAAAATAAGACTAATCATGGAATGGTCGGTTCTATACCCACAGTATATTTTTGAATATGTCACATCAGAGTTTAGAGAGTCCGATATCAAGAACAAATCTAATCGGGCTTGTTTTAATGGGGTGTTTCTCCTGCATGTAAAATTTTGCAATTCAGGGTTATGGTCTCTCCAGATATCTATTAAGTCTAAGTTACCTATCATCTTCAGTACTTCATCGCAGGCTTTCAGATTATTAATATTTACATAATTATATATATATAATAGCAAAGATATATATAATAACAGTAACAAATAAAGTGGAAATACTGTAACTAAGAAAAAGTCAAAATATAAATAAATAAATAAAAAAAGAGCCCTAGGGCGTATTGTATGCCTAGATCACGAATGTAGGGCAATTGCTCACTGGACAATACCTCACTGGACAGTACCTCACCAGACAATTGCTCACCAATAAAGTGAGAAATAGGACAATTGCTCACCTTTAGGGTTTTTTTTTTAATAAAATTTTATTTATTATTTTATTAATAAAAAATAACAGAATTTTTAGAAGGCACTGGTTTCCACAAAGACCAGGCACTGGTTTCCACCCTCATCTTCCAACATCAGCGAGGTGAACCACCTAGGAAGAGGGTGAAGAGGTCCACTCAGCAGATGCAAAGCAGACTGCAGAATTTGTGTTGGGATTTTGCTGATGGAAACAGGGGACTGGGAGATTTCCTTCGGAATATCTCCCACAATATTCATTTGTGCTGAACTATAATGTGCTGTTCAAGAACTCTTGTACTGACATTTCTATGCTGAACTGATGTGCTGAACTTGTTTAAAATATAGCTGATTTAGAATTAATTTTGTTATTTTATTTAAAGGTGTTTAATAAACTGAGGTTACCATACCCACTGATAATATCAGAGATTCCCACTCCCACCCAACCATTTACACACATACCATAACCTAAAATATAAAAAAATTTGATAAACAAATCAGCTATTGTGGTTAGCAATTGTCCTATTTCTCACTTTATTGGTGAGCAATTGTCCGATGAGCAATTGTCCGGTGAGCAATTGTCCTTACTCCCTAGATCACATTATGTATATACATGTATGTACAGGAATATATATTTACAAGTTTAAGCTAATGTATATGTATAAACACAAACATAAGCAAATAAAAACTTATTTAGATGTAAAGTAATAATATTTCAGTGGCGGAAAGAAGACTCCCGCCATCCATCTCCGTCTCTGTCTCGTTGAAGATATTTTATGTTACTTGCGCATAGGCCAATACCGAGACACACAATCACTCATGTTAATAATTCGTTTTGTATGATCTTGAGATTTTAGTTTCGCATAGATCACACCATCTTTTGTCCCGTCTGATTCCATATTGTCGCATGATTTTACTTTATATAGCTTAGTGTAATTTTGTTTCATTAAGTCTTCACTTAGACCAATTCCGGTGCCTTTGAGCTTTCTACGATTTAAAATAGCTTCAGTTTTGTGGGTTCTTTTAACAAACTTAGCAATAATTGGCCAGCGTCTGTTTATGTTGAATGGTCCCAGTCTGTGTGCAATGCTGACATCCTCTTTTGTTACTGTCATTCCAATTTTGTTTAACACCTGCACTGTTTTTTCTGTAGTTTCTTCGATCATTTCGTTTTTATTTTCATCACAGACCCCAAATATCTGGATGCTGTCTTTGCGAGTGTGTTGCTCAAGGTTGTTTGTTCTTATTAGGGCTATGTTGGCGGCCACATTTGCGCTTTTGGCTTCCTCTTTTATGTCCATATTTTTCTTTTTTAGTCGAGCGTTTTCTTTTTTTAGTGTTTCGTTTTCTATTTCGATGTGTCCAATTCTCAACTCAAGTTTTTCTAATTGTGCATCAAACTTTTTTTTTTTTAATTCTTTTACAAGTTCCAAATTTATTTTCAAGTCCTCTTCTGTTATCATTTGTTCCAGTTCTTTATGTAGTTCTGTTTGTTTTGCATTTAGGCCTATCTCTTTCAATTCTTTAGCAATCATTCCCATGATGCTCATTTCATCCGGGTTTGATGCTGAAGACTGTCAAATTTAGCTGTGAAGTGTTCTCAACATCAGTACTTCTTACCTTTTTCTTGCCAGGTTTAAACTTATATGCTGTATGTTTTCCTAACATCGAATATGGTGACGAATCAGAGTTAGAGTTGCTACTGAGCATCTGCTTTTTATCATTAGTCATACTCATGTCAGTAACTGTAGTAGTCACATCACACAGTTGATAAAGGCAAGCTTGGATCATGTAGTGAGCTTGTATTCACTTCAACATCTTTTGCCACAATATAATGACTGGGAATAGTGGGCTTGTGGTAGTTACATAATAATTAACACATACTTTCTGTTTTGTACAAATCACAATCAAAACATCCTTCAAAAGTCATTAAATGTCAAAAAGTACAAAATTATATCGGCCTCACCGGATTCTCGAGATTATGACGAATCTGTAGATATATAATTTTTCTCCAATTTATTTTATATACTGAAGAAATTTGCCACTTTACCGAGAGCTGATCTATATGCGGCGTTCTGGTTGCTCTAACCTTTGACCTTTACAGTTACTGTTATTAATGCTGTTAACTGGTCACTTGATTTTTCTGAAATCTAAATCACAAATGAGGCAGAAGAAGTGCAAGACCCATTCTGACTCTTGACCAACTGGAGCTGGCATATTTTTGAAAGAAGCTAGTGCATGAACAGGATAATTCTGTTCTGTTGTGACACAGAGGATTGTCATATTCTTTTGGCTTGAATGCACTGCATTTGCCATGCCGATCCTCTGCATCATTGCCCGACTAGTGGGCTGAGGACCTAAAATCACTACAATTACTCTGACTGCCTGCATCATGTCCTCATAGGCACTTATTTCCAGCTGTGCACCAAAAGCATCGTCCACATTTATGGTGATGCCCAATCCAGTGTGTCCTTCCAGGACCCTTTTGATTTTACTTGCAACTGCAGGCACATGCTTATCTTCTTCATCATAAAGTAGCATTATGTCAAAACCACCATCCTCTCCCTTGCCTCTAGAATCGAACTTGTAGTTAAAAGCACTTTGTAAGTAGCAGTATGCATCATCTAGGCAAATGTCCTCAAAGTGGTAATGTGCAGTTGTAAGGTAAACCTGAAACACTAGATCAGAAGGGATATCATTAGCCAGGCTGGTGCAGCGTAGAAGACTTAGTATTGTTACTGCGTTGGTGAAGTCGCCACATCGTAGATAATTATCAATTACCCTTTTCCAGAATTCAATCTTGTCGGCTTCATGAGCATCTTCTTTAAGAATTTCTTTATAAAAATCTAGACTCTCTTTATATTTACCAAGCAGTTCAAAGAGACGTGCCACCTCTTTTAGTTTAGTTTTGTTTTTGGATTTGCTGTACTGGTTTTTCAACAGCTTGGTGATGGTTTGGAATGCATACCGATTTTCATAACCTGTCATCTGCAAACAAGGTATTTCAGCAACTATATCAGCTGCAGTGCGTATGGCCAATGTCAGATAATATTCTACTTTCCTGTTTAACATGTCCTTTTCCCCAGAAGAATTTTTAATCATCCTCCAATAGCAAAGACCAAGTTGTTCACACGCTGTAACCATGTCTAATGGAGATCCGTTTTCCTTACAGTTCTGGATTACCTTTTTGAAGTTTATCTCAGCATTTTCATTATCATCTTGTTGTACATAAATATAGCCCAGATCCAGAAATGCTTTCATGTTGCATTCGTTTGTGATTTGTACTGACTTATTTAGATGGGAGATTGCGTCCTGTATGAGTGGATCATCTTTGGAAAGATTCACTCCTGGTTGTGGACTTCTTAAATAGCTGTGAAGACGCTTACTAGTATTACGGTTAGATCTGGTTTTGGAATAACTGTTGTCATGGTGTTCCTGACTCAGAAATGTATCAGAAAGTGACACGTTTCTGAACATAGACTCCAAACCAGTTTCAGAACTTGACAATGCTGCAGTCTGCATGCATGGAACAACATTCCCACTATTGGCTTCAAATGCAGCTTGTGGCAGCTCCTGTTGGCTATTACGATGGCCACTTTGAGATGCATAATGACGTACGTGTTTATACCCATCACCATATGATCCATAATGAGGCCATGTGTCACGTCTGCTGTGTTCAACTGCGTTTCTGTGATACCTGTCTTGTCCTTCGAAATGTGCAATACTATCTGGTGGTTCAACATATACATGTTCAGTGTCCTCTTCAAGGCCAAACAACTTCTTTGGGTGACCTCTAAATTCATGTGTGCTAGGTGTATGTTGAAGCTGGTTTGCATTGCTTCTAATAGGTGTAGAAGTAGCAATGAAGGCATTTTCTTCATATGATCTAAACTGTCCATGCCTATTACTTGTAGTTTGAATATTGTTGCCATGACAGCAATTACCATTCCCACGTTGTCTTCCTCGTCCACGCTCATAGTCATACCCTCGCCCTCGCCCACGCCCACGCCCACGCCCACGCCCACGCCCACACCCTCGCCCATGCCTATACCCTAGTGTTCTTTGAAATATGTCACCTTGTTCTCTCGGAACTCCATTCTCAGCTATTTTCTTAAGTGTTAATGCTAAATGGTGATGAGAAAATCCTGTTGGGTGAATAGCAATTGCCTTTTCTAGCAGCTTGCGAGATAATTCAAAATATTTACAGTATCTAAAATATTTGCCACATCTTTCAAGAACAAAATTGTCTTCAGCACATAATTTATGTGCATGCACAAAACACTCTTTCCAGTCTAAAACTTCCACCTCTTTTCTCACTTGTTTAAGACGATCTTTATCAATAGGTGTGACAGCATTTGCAAGATAATTGTTAAGTTCACCAAGTTCGACCCAAGCTCTAGCACAAAGGTGATTGTCTTTACACTTTGTAATCTCGAGAAGGAGTTTGCTGCACCTAACGATGTTTGCTGCGACATCATGTTTCGAATCCACCGTGTAGCAGTTTGGTGAAACACAGCGTCTGAGCGTCAGTGCTTCACCAAATTTCCACAAATATTCCTCAGGATATTTATCATTGACAAATTGAAAAATCTCAACAGCTTTAAAATAAAATGATGGCGAAATTCTAGATAAACAGTAAGCTATTTCTGCTTGTGCTTCAGCATATGATCGGTCGTAATTTGAATCATTCTCCTTTGAATGTTCTAACTGCTTGAGAACTTCTTCCGCTTCGAATCTCTCACCTTTGCGTATGAGAAATTGCACGTGGTTTGCACGTGCTACTATATTGGTATTGTCCCGTTTGAGAACTTCACTGTTTCTTTCGTCTGCTTTCGAGTCATCATCTTCAGTCAAACATAACAAAAAGCTTATAAAATTATCATTTCGGTTTATTTCTATCAGAGAAATGTTTTTTGTTTGGTATTCAGAGAGTAGTCGATTCAAAATATTTAGTTTTTTCTTCTTCTTCAGTGTCTTCATTTCATCTAGGAGAAATGAATGTGGAAATAATGTTAGTCTCTCTTTCAAAGCATTGAAGTTCGAAGATGCCATCTCTTCTCTAAAAAAAATACAAATACATATTTTATAATGATGCACATATCTAGATTCATATCATTGACAGAAATATTATGATGTCGAGCTACTTATTAATCGCTACATCTTTAATATGTACCCAGGTATATACTGAGGTGTGATACTTCAGATGATGATACAACCTATTCCCTAGTTCATCAAGACAAATCTAGACTAAATGACCATACAGTCGTGAATTATCTTGGTGGACTAAAGCAAGCTCATACTTACCTGGTGGATGGTGGTGACTGAGTCCAGTTCTGCATACCCTTTTTGTTTGAAAATCTATTCTTTGTTCAGTTAAAGAATACTTTGATTTTTTTTTTTTAGCCCCCTCCCCCTTCAATTGTTTTAGGCTAAGTGCAGCCCTGTTTGTATATCAGTATACTTACCACGGTAATGGGAGCAAGTGGTGTGCTTGCCTGTTGTTGCTTGCTATTGTGCCCTCAAAATCAGACATTGATGACAACTGCCAGTAAAAATACAATGGTGCCCAACCTGGTAGGTTTGCCACCATGCCTTTCCCGTTGCATATGTAAGAAATAGTAAACTTATCATAAACTAAGTTACTTGATAGAAAGTATTAGAAACTAGCTTTCCTTTGAGCCCCAATTTTTGTTATGCCAAAGGCAACACTCGCCTTACCCCAAAAATATTAAAATTAGAACTCGCCTGATGTTAATGCATGGGTTGTAGGATCAAATCATCTCAGTGGACTCATTCTCTTATTTTACTATTTTTCATCACAACCAAAAAAAATAAAAAAGAAGTTTGTTTTGTTTAACGACACCACTAGAGCAAATTGATTTATTCATCATCAGTTATTGGATGTCAAACATTTGGTAATTTTGACACATAGTCTTAGAGAGGAAATCTGCTATCTTTTTCCATTAGTAGCAAAGGATATTTTATATGCACCATCCCACAGACAGGAGAGAATATACTACAGCCTTTGATATACCAGTCATGATGCACTGGCTGGATGAGAAATAGACCCCAGACAGATCGCACATCAAGCGAACACTTTACCACTGGGCTACATCTCGCCCCCATCCCAACCAATGCCCCACAGCTGTTATTTCAAAGGCTGTAGTTTGTGCTTTCCTGCCTGTGCAAAGGTGCTTATAAAAGATCCTTTGCAGACCCTACCATGGAAAGTAGTGAAAAAGACATTGTAGTGTTTTAAGAACTACTGTCTGTGACTGTTTTAAAAATTCTAGATTTCTTTTTTTTTAATTTTTGTAAACTACTTTCATCTCTGTTTACTCTGTTAGTTACCAAATGTTTGACATTCAATAGCCGATGATTAATTAATGTGCTCTAGTGATGTCGTTAAACAATAGACCCCCACTCCTGCCGATGATTAAGGTGTTCTAGTGGTGTCGTTAAACAATAGACCCCCCACTCCTGCACAATTTCCTGCACGCGCCTAAAACCAGGAACATTTTGTTTAGTATTAAATCACATCTGCTCCAATCGGATGTAGAAAGAAAGTGTGGTTTAATGTGCACCCTGCACTATATCACGTCTAGATTCGATATGCAAATTTCAGAGATATAAATTTTAATAGCAGTTGCAAATATTTGTGAAATTGATCAGCATTATTGCTAATCAAAAGTTTACAAACAAAATCATGATATCTGAAATGCAATGCATAGTCATATGTTAAACATAAATATTCATAACCAGTTTCACTTTTGGGGTACTTCACCAAAATCATCGAGCATTCTCTGTATGCTGAGATTTACCTCGATGAACTAGTTTTGGGGCTATTTCAACGACTTGCATCAATATATCTAATATAATATTTTGTAAATAATGTTTATGATGTAACGCAACGCAACTATTTGTAACTTACATTGAGAGATTTGTCGATCTGGACGTATTTAATTTGATCAAATATCGAAATATACGAGTCTAGTGTAAAAACGATAATTGGGATTTCCCAAGTTATTTGTCATCGTACGTCAAGGGTTATGTTACTTCTTCGTTACTTTTCGTAATTATTTTTAACATAATAATATGCCACTTTTATTCGGAATACTCATTCGAATGTGTGAAGCGCAGCAGTATCAAATCATTAATGCTGTGAATTCTATAACTTCTTTTTGTATGAGCTAGAAGTCCGTGTCACACTTAGGCGCCTAGTAATTACTTGAAAATTGTTTATTCAATAACTAAGTGTATCTCAACAATTTGGACGTCCGAGGTTTGATTCGTGGGCATACATTCGATTCGAGATTCCGAAGTTTTGTCGGGTTATCTGGATCTACATGTATGATCAAAATAATTACTGTTACGGGAGATATGCCTCAACAACTCTTTTTTAAACTTTTAAATTTTATTTTTAAAATCATCCCATAACACCTATTATTAAAATATAGTGTGGGTTGTCCCCCCCCCCACCCCACCCCCCACACACACACACCGCCAATATAAAATTCTGGCTATTATTTATAGACGAAATGTCACCTGGACATGGCAGTCCACACAATCCTGTTCGATTGACTGATAGACAAGTAGAGCTGATTTCAATCAGATTGTGAAATTAATGGATGTCAAACATTTGATTATTGTGGCATGTTGTAGACGAAACTACGGTTGTTTTTTTACTGGCAGCAAGGGATCTTTTATATCGCTTCCACACAAATAGGATAGCACTTACCACGGTCTTTAATATACCAGTCATGGGACACAGTTTGGGTCAGAGAATGGGTCCACCGATGGGGTTGAATCCTACGTACCCATGCACGTCAAGTGAGCGCTCTGCTGACTAGGCTAGATCCCTCCCCCCTTCTATCTACAATACCTCTTCATATAATTTTTTTTTCTTTCTTTCTTTCTGTCTTAATTCTTTCTTCTTTTTCTTCTTCTTCTTGTTTTGTGTCGCTATAGGCATCAACAGTGATAAAGTGCTCGCTTGATGCGCGGTCGGTTTGGGATCGATCCCCGTCAGTGGGCCCATTGGGCTATTTCTTGCTCCATCCAGTGCACCACGACTGGTATGTCAAAGGCTGTGGTATATGCTATTGTTCTTATTTGGAATATCAGTCAGAGGCGGGGGCACGCCTCCCCCGCCCCCCTAAATTTTGCGACAGTTATAATTTTATTATATATCTATTATCATTTGTTTACGATCCCCCTCCAATCCTCCCCAAAGTTCCCTTGGCATTCCACCTCGTGTCATTGGGGCCCCCTAAATGGATTTTCTGGATCTTCCACTGTCAATGTCTTATACATTCAATGTATTTCTGGTCATACTAATGTTTGTGGTAGCTCAAAGTTTGTTTTACTCCTTATAATATGTTTTTTGCTTACGTTCAATATATATTAAGAAATACTACTGGTGCAAACCATCTGTGTTTAAACTTGTGCAATTATTGTCCGTTCAAAACAGAAAAGAATTATGTAATATTGGTAAATACCTTAAAAATGCATTATGTTTACGTTCTCAACGTATTTAATTGTCCATCCTCCAGTTATGCACCACTAGTCAAATGTTATTGATTTGTATATAAAGTGTAGGCCTATGAGCCAGAAGGCTTAATTAAAGCTAATAAACTATTCTATATATAAAGTAACGTAAGATAAAATATCAAACCAGCGAGGAGCGAGTAAAGCTCAGCTGAAAAACTGCAGAACAACTACTGGTCAAAGATTAAAAGTTTGGTAACACTAAACCTACCATATGATTGAGGTAAAAAGAAGTGTGGGGAGGAGCAATAAAGTAATAATATGCATATAATTAAGAATAAATAAATGAATGAATGAAACAAAGAACAAAATAATATTGAACTTTTATTTATTTACTTTTATTTACTACATTTATTTTTATTTATTTTTATTTTATTTTTTATTTTTTATTTTATTTATTTAAATGATTTAACCTGTATAAGTAGGACTGACGCTCTCTTTTATATAGAGGGCAAAAACAACATGAAATGTTTCGAGTCTTCAACTACAATGTAAATTATCTCCAACGAAGCGTGTAGATTTATAGCCGTTGAGATCACTTATTCCTAACTGATGTCTGCTGTACAGTATCTGTAGCTTTCTTTCATCCTCATGAAAATGTGCAGGGACTGCCAAATCTTTTGCTTTTATGTTTTTTCCTGAAAATTAATTGATGTGGAATGTTTAATATTCATTGATAAATTGTTCCATAAGTTAATGCTAGATGGGAAGAAAGATTCAGAATATAATTTTGAACAACATCGGTATGATTGAAAGTGTTCGGTATTCCGCAGGGATTATCAGTTTATTTGACCAACAGTTCGAGGTAGTTGGATGGACAAATATCTAGGAGAGAGATTGTTACATATTCTGTACATCATACATGCTTTGTGTCTCCTCCTTCTCTCTGCTAGTGATATAAGTCCAGTTTCTTTGTACAGTGATTGGTGAGATGTCCCACGAGTAGCCCCACAGATAATGCGTAAAACATCAAGCTGAATATTTTATAACTGCTCTGATAGATAAAGGGTACAGTTATCCCAAATGATGTCAGCATAATCAAAGACTGGAAGAATAAATGAATAATATATTTTTTTCTAACGACTTTCTAGAGAGCCGGTAGTTTAGCGAACGGAGAAAATTGGTAATTTTTCTTGTTTTTTCTATAATGTTCTGGATATGAAGATACCATTCGCCACTGTTTGTGATGGTCAGTTTCTTTCACAGTAACGTTATCTAGGTACAATTTAGGTTTTATAAATGGCATATTTTTTCTAGTAAATGTCATAGTTTCGGTTTTTAGGGGACTGAATTTGACGAGCCAACATTTTGCCCAGTCATTTATATGTTCTAAATCTGAGTTCATAATCTTACTAGATTCTTCAGGATTTTCTACAGTAATGTACAGTGAAGTATCATCGGCAAATAATCGTATATTAGAATGTATCCCTTTATCAATATCATTAATATATATTAAAAATAAAAGAGGTCCTAAGACAGAACCTTGGAGTACGCCAGCGGGGACATGTTTATCCAATGAGGAGTAATCTTGTAAAACTACACGTTGCTTGCTTGCGGGGTGGAGGGGGGGGGGGGGGGAGGTCGTGTTTCAACCAGTCCAGTAAATTATTTGTGATACCTACGGACCTTAATTTGTAATCTAGACCGTTATGCCAAACCCTGTCGAATGCCTTACTTATATCACAGAATACTGCTCTTATAGCTTGACATATTAAGTTGTAAAAATCAATTAGTTGGTTTACTGTAGAATCACCAGGGATAAAACCGGACTGAAAGTGAGTAATTACATTATTAGCAGTAAAAAAAAAAATTAAACACGTGTTTAAAGACGCATTTTTCAAATACCTTCGATATGTTGTTTAATAAAGATTTCGGTTTATTATTATTGTTTATATCACGAATACTACCTTTTTATGGATTGGTGTAACACTAGCTTTTTTCCAAAGACTTAAAGGGACACACCCTAGTTACGGCTAGTTGTTAACCATTACGGCGTTGTTTTTCGCTATTAAACCCATTTTTCACAAATAAAATTGCACTTTACTTACCGTTTATTATTTAGAATATACATTTCCATTCACCTCAAGTGTTTTTTTGTAATCCTGGTAATCCTGGTGTTTGTAATACCACAAAATGCATTTTTCGTATTTCTGAAAAACGGACGCACGTTTGAGAAAAAAACGTTGAGCAGACAAGGTCTAATCTATTTTTAGACGGGATATTTCCATTTCAATGTCACAGACGTTTGTATACCACGTGACCGTTATCATTTTGGTTCGGTTTGTTTTCTCGTGCACGGTTCGCGCAATCAACATCCGATTTGTTGTTCATTTGTGAGATTTTGTCTTCACAGTTCGTGAACATTTTCAGTAACAATAAAGTTCAGACAAGTAAGTATCTCAATACAAAACGTTACAAACCCTTAAAACCAATAATTTTGCTAAGTCTTACGATATCTGGAGAGGGGATACAACCAGGACAGAACAGTTGGAACATGTCCAGGAGAGGTGAAAAGAACGCACCCCAAGTCTGTAATATTTGTCGTGACGTAGGCATTGTTGTGCTTCGAGCGACATCTACCGGTGACATCAGAATACAAACTTTCAAAATTATTTCAAGCAATTGGGACATGGGGATTCCCATGGTATTTATCGATACAAAACCTGCTTTTTCACTCCATTTGATAAAAACGTGATCTAAGTGTGTTACAGGTTTGTAGATTAACCAAATTATAATTTATTTTCGCTGGATGGAACTAGTGTGTGCGGCTTTAAAGGCCGGCAAAGTTCTTTAGACAATATTTTAAGCAGTTTGTTATTAATAAGATCAGGGCCATTTGATTTTGAAGTGTCAAGGGAATTTGAAATGTCTTCGATTTCTGTTCTTTGAAGTTCAACAGTACCAAGCAAATTATTTGTTGCAATTTCTGAGTCTTGGATCTCCACGTTAGGTTTGTCTAGCGTCGCCTGCTTTACAAAGAAATTGTTGACAGCATTTACTACATCGTTTTGCTCATTGATGGATACATTATTAATTAGTAGACTTGGTACCAGTGGACTGGAAGAACCTCGTTGCTTTATATAAAAGACACGAATTTCCACCATTGCTTATCGTTAACATTGCCTTCATTAATATTTGCATCTAATTTTGTTTATAGTAGTCAGATTTTGCTTTTCTAATTTCTGTGATAACCAAATTACGCTGGGTTCTAAACTGTGCCCAATCATTGGGTAAATTGTTAATTTTGCGTTTCTATGTACTCTGCGTCTCTTTCTGATTTACCGGCCTCGGTGGCATAGTGGTTAGGCCATCGGTCTACAGGCTGGTAGGTACTGGTTCGGATCCCAGTGAGTGCTCCGCAAGGCTCAATTGGTAGGTATAAACCACTTGCACCGACCACTGATCCATAACTGGTTAAACAAAGGCCATGGTTTGTGCTATCCTGCCTGTGGGAAGCGCAAATAAAAGATCCCTTGCTGTTAATCGGAAAGAGTAGCCCATATAGTGGCGACAGCGGGTTTCCTCTCAAAATCTGTGTGGTCCTTAATCATATGTCTGACGCCATATAACCGTAAATAAAATGTGTTGAGTGCGTCGTTAAATAAAACATTTCTTTCTTTCTGATTTGTTTTCTTATATTTCCATTCATAAAAAAAACTTATCTTTCGGATGAATTAAAACGTGTGTGTATGGGATAACGCGTTTTGCTGCATTTAAGATAATATCTGTTACTTTAGTGACAATGTTATCGACGGAGTAGTTATAAAAAATGGGGTCCCAATCGAACTCAGAGAAATATGTTTTTAGACCGCAGGTATCTCTGTAAGGGAATAATTCCATATGGTTCGTCGGAATGTGTGGTTTGCATCGTGGTTACCTTTGTTACCAAGCTGAATAGAGACTGACGAGTGGTCACTAGGCCTACAGAAAGGGGTCAGCACGTTAAAGTAGTTTACATGTTGTGGACAAGAAACAAATATCAGGTCTAAAGGACTTTTACTGGTTTCTGTGATTCTTGTTGGCTTGTCGATTAATTGTGTCGACTGAAATCGAGTACACAAATGATTTATTTTTGAGTTAAAATATTCAAGCACGTTTGCATTAAAATCACCAACAATTAGAATGTTGTCGATAGGGTCATCTATTCCGTAATTAAAAGATTCTTCTGTTAAATTCCAAGTGTCAGCTGAAGTGGATGGAGCTCTGTAAAAAATACCGAGTAATAACTTGCACTTGTTATGGTTTAGTTCCACTCAGATAGCTTCAAGACCAAGTCTGTTCATATCAGTTCTTTGTTTATAGATAATATGGTGCTACACCACCCCAGGTGTTTACTAGCCTATCTTTACGATAAGGTTCTTTGTAGCCTTTAAAGGGACATTCCTGAGTTTACTGCATTGTAAGATGTTTCCAACTAATAAAATATTTCTACGATTAAACTTACATATTAAATATATTTTCTTGTTCAGAATATCAATGTCTGTATATTCAATGTGTTTCTGGTCGTCTTAATATTTGTAAGAATCACAAACTGGATTTTGTCTTCAAATAATTTCGTACGTACGGAAAAATATATTTTAGGAAATAAAATGAAATTTATCCTAATACAAATATTAGAACGATCAGAAACACGTTTAATATGCAGCTAATACTATATTATGCAAAACAAAAATATTTGACATGTAATTACAATCGTTAAAAGTCTCTGTTAGTCGATAACATCTTAAAAATTGCAGCAAACTCAGGAATGTCCCTTTAATGAAGATACTGTTGCTGGAAATATGTTGATTTAAATGGGTTTCGGTAACTGCTATTATATCAAAGGTGTTCATTTCGCTTTCGATTTTTGTGAATATCCTCAGCCGAGAGCAATACTCTGATGACAAAACCGTTCTAAAGATAATACAAAAAGCAAAGAAGTTACATTATATGACAGTGTATGGAGAATAAGAGAGAGAGACAGAGAGAGAGAGAGAGAGAGAGAGAGAGAGAGAGAGAGAGAGAGAGAGAGAGAGAGAGAGAGAGAGAGAGAGAGAGAGACAGACAGACAGACAGACAGACAGAGAGAGAGAGAGAGAGAGAGAGAGACAGACAGGCAGAGACCATAAGAGAGAGAGACAGAGAGAGACAGACAGGCAGAGACCATAAGAGAGAGAGAGAGAGAGAGAGAGAGAGAGAGAGAGAGAGAGAGAGAGAGAGAGAGAGAAAGAAACAAATCAGGTAGGTATTAGGGGTTTCCATGGTAAGATAGATGCCAGACTGGTTTGGAATATTGATCTATTCTGTTATTCTAACAAGCAGCTACTTTCAAATATAATTTGTTTACCTAGTGTAGACAGGCACATACACATACACACATATATACGTAGAGATGACAATATTAAACAAAAGAGAAATATGGTTAGTAGGTAACGAAGTAGGTACTAGCAAATAGATCGCTAACTAGATAAACAGATGAACCTGCACCACACACACACACCCCAAACAAATTTAATAATAAAATAATAATAATTTAAAATAATAATAATAATAATAATATAATAAAAAATACACACATACATATAATAGTATATACACTTAATAGTAATAGTAGAAACAAATAATAATAATAATTTTAAAAGAATGAAATAAAAAATACTACTACTACTAATCATAATAATAAATAAATAATAATAATAATAATAATAATTAATAAGTAAAAAATAATGATAATGATAATAAGTGAGTAAATAAATAATAAATAAATTAAATATTTAAAACAATTGTTGTTGTTTTTTACCTCAATCATATGGTAGGTAGTTTGTTCTGCAGCTTGTTAGCTGAGCTTTACTCGCTGCTCGATGGCCTGATGTTTTATCTTACGTTACTTTATTTGTAGGTCCTTTTCTTATATAAACTTAAGTATATTATTTATTATTTTAGCTTTAACTCTGTTTTTGCTGGTGGTTTTATGTGAGTATTTTTATTTTTGTCGACAGATTTCCCTGGTTAAGCCTGAATATATGACTTAATGGAGACTTCTGACTTTTTATATATATATATGTATGTATGTATGTATGTATGTATGTATGTATGTATGTATGTATTGATGTATGGATGTATGGATATCTATATATTGTATGTATGTCGAGGTTGACTGTTACATACATAGATATTAACGCACTGGCGCAGGGGACTCGAACCTATGGCACCGAATTGCCCGCAAATTGCAAGACTAACCACGATCCGCTTTGAGCTATTGAGGAATCTGAACCTGTGATTCATCAGACTATCCTGCTTGTAAATTACCATTTTGACTGTTTGTGGTTTTGACGAATGCTGTGGGCGCATCAAACAGATTTTTGACTCAACATTTATTCCTATTCTTTCTTTGGACGTCATACAATAAAACAAATACCTTATTTAACACGTTCTTCTGTCATATTTGCTAATTAGCCAAGATGAAACGGTTGTGAAGTTTTTAATTTGACTCAGTATATATATATATATATATATATATATATATATATATATATATATATATATATATATATATATTGGTTTTTAATTCGTAGGCCTACTGCCCCAGGCATACCCTAAGGGATATGTGAATTGTGTTTGGGATCCCATTAATGTTAATCTTAAAACTTACACTTTTGCCACCCCCCCCCCCCCCCCCCCCCCCCCACCCCCACACACGTCTTGCAATTTCTATATTCGTCACAATGCTTTGCAAAATTGTAAAATAGACCATGAATGATGTTTCTTTTCAACAAGAAACTAAATTGAAGGAAGTTTGTTACTTGTTATAATGATCATAAGCGTACGAGAGGGGGCAGTGGGGGGAACTGCCCCCCTCTCCCCCCCCCCCCCCCTTGTGTTGGAGAAAAGTCTCAAATTCGGGCAAAATGTGCTAATCTGAAAATTTTTTACCATGTATTTTCATCATTCTACGCTCAAAATTAGTATAATCCATGTAAACATGCGTTGCTATTAATTTGCAACCCTATATGAATAAATGTTTAATTCGGGCAAAAACAACCCTGAACCCTCTACAAAAATGGTAGCCAATAGCATACGCCTATGATAATGATGAAAAATGACAAACTGGATACACTATATAACAGAAAACATTATGCTGGTTTTGTTTTGCTGTAAGCAAGCGAACACTGCTGGGTGGGTGGGTGGGTGGGGTGGGGGGGGGTAGAATGGGGGTGTAGGACGCGAGCTTCTAGACTCATGCTAGGGTCATGCTACTCCGGAAAACTGTCAAAACTAGAAAGAAAGAAATGTTTTATTTAACGACGCACTCAACACATTTTATTTACGGTTATATGGCGTCAGACATATGGTTACGGACCATGCAGATTTTGAGAGAAAACCCGCTGTCGCCACTTCATGGGCTACTCTTTCCGATTAACAGCAAGGGATATTTTATTTGCGCTATCCACAGGCAGGATAGCACAAACCATGGCCTTTGTTGAACCAGTTATGGTTCACTGGTCGATGCAAGTGGTTTACATCTATTCGTTGAGCCTTGCGGAGCACTCACTCAGGGTTAGGAGTCGGTATCTGGATTAAAAATCCCATGCCTCGGTTTTTTTTTTTTTTTTTGGTAGTCAAAATCTTTTAGGGTCGCAGCGTAAAATTAGGGTCGGTCGGGAAACCGGAAACAATTTTTTGTTTACGCCTTAGGCCTACTTAGAATGAGCCATATCCCGGTTACTTATACAAACATTAGTGGGTATTGTGGTAGGGGACCTAATAAGTCTATTTTGCGTATTAGTCCAGTAAATCTAAGCCAAAATTTAGGTGAACCTAGAACAAATTGCCACAGAAGTTTTATTATTATTATTATTATTGTTAAGATGACCCCACTGAACATAATATCCAAAATCCGCCAAAATCAGATACCGGGAAAGGTGTCAATTAGCATAAATCCAATATGGCCACCAACACCAACTTTGGCGACTTGTATCTCCTGAAAGGTTGGTTTTGGCGGATTTTGGATATAATGTTTAGTGGGGTCATCTTAATATAAAATGAAAAAAACTTCTGTCGCAAATTGTTCTAGCTTCAATCATATTTTGACTGGACTATATATGGTTGAATTTTTTTTAACATAGCCTAATTGATCAACAATTGTTCTTGGCTGTCAAGAAGGAAAACACTCTTGTCCAGTTGATACATGTGTGTGAATTCTAGGTTAGGATTGATCTATCCAACAAATAATTCTGCCAAACTGGAATTACAAACTAGAAAAACAACCCACTTAAAATTAAGGCTTGTACAGGGTATGAGTTATCTATTTCTAAGGGGTAAAACACTCGCTTGATGCACGGTCGGTCTGGGATCCAACCACGTTGGTGGGGCTCATTGGGCTATTATTGGTTCCTGCCAGTGCACCGAGACTTTGTACATCAACGGCTGTGGTATGTGCTATCCTGTCCATGGTATAGTGCACATAAATGATCCCTAGCTACTAATGGAAAAATGTAGCGGGTTTTCTCTCTAAGACTATATGTAAAAAAATTACCAAATGTTTGAAATTCAATAGCCGATGATTAATAAATCAATATACTCTAGTGGTGTCGTTAAACAAAGAAGCAAAATTTAACTAGTAGTATGTTTCTTAAATGTACATATGTATTGGACATTTGGGGAATGCCAATTATATATTTTTTAATTCAGAATTATGGGGGGTGGACTGAAGCAATCGTCCCCAGCCACTCCTGCTCCGCCGTGCCTGAAATGGCCATAGAGAGCTGTAGATACCAAGCATTACTCACTAAATTTAACCTCCTAGCCATTTAATGAAAGCTAATGATGTATCGTATAAGGGACGTAACTCTTTCAAAGAAAACCGGAAAAAGATATGGTCTCGTTTTGGCTTCGCGGCACCACGACTGTCGCCATTTTGTCAAAAAATTCCTGTGAGATGTGATAAAGTATTTGATTACTCAAAGCCTCCAAAACAAATTCTGAATTATTTTTGGTTGTACCGTTATGGTAGAAATCAAATGTGATGTGATAAAGAGGAGCACTAGCCTCATATGTTCGCTACCGTAGCGATATTCTTTTGAAAAAGGTAACCACTATAGGGGGTCGATGTTAACATCGCATGTTGTGTCTGGTTACAAGGGTAAATAAACTGAGATTTGTGTATAATCGTCCGCTTTCAATGTTTTCAAACGTAGTTAATTGATTAAAAACATAACTGTCATGTTTATTTTGCAGAATCCGGTAAACCCAAGTCGAAACAAAAATATTCCGTTTGATTCCTATCCTTTTGTCCTTTGTCACAAGAAGCGGTCATTCGACCTGTGACATCCACAGGTTTATTAAAATGCCACTACCAAGCCGGGCCAGAGTCTATGCTGACATAAACACACACAAACCAAGAGAATACTGGGACTATGAAGCTCATGTGGTAGAATGGGGGTAAGTAGTCAAACTCTTTTCACCCATATGTGAAGTATTGAAAACAGTCCCATTTTACTTGATGTTATTATAATAACAACTGATTGTTTCATATTTTGTTAATGAAAAACATGACCAAGTAGTTAAGAAAAATGTGTCAGGAATAAAATACAAGAAAGTATCTGTATACATGTATTTGAGGTTTTTATTGAACTGTGATGCCATGTTTAATTGTTAGTTGGTAGTGCTGTACTTTACTGTGAAAGTGAGTTGACATCGGATTCACTTCTATGTAGGGAGTACTTAGACCAAGTTGCCCACATATCTTTTTGCATTTGTGCGATATATTTAACAAGCAAATTCATCGTTTTACATCAACCGAGTATTAAAGTGGCAGTCCCTGGAATATTTTTTATTATTTAACTATTTCAAGCATTTAGAACAGTTAATCCAATCACATTTGGTGCATATAAGACGCAGAACTCTGCATTGGATTCGCTTCACTGGCTTTTTCAAGTTAAAAATAAACCCAGTATTTTGAAAGTGGGACACTTTTGACGGGTGCCTACCAACGTCATATACAGCTTAAAATAGCACATTTTAGCTACTGTTGCATTACAAAATGGCGAGAATTGTTCAAAGTGCGTAGTAAGCATTTGACGATATGCGTTAATGACGACAACTGGCGAGTGAATTAAAAGTGCAGTTATGCTTGCATTTCAACTTAGAACTTGATTTTATAAGACTGAAACCAGAGATGGCAGCTTTAACAGTATTCAGGAAACTAGACGCTGATTACAAAATTTTCAACAAATTGTTCCAAATTCATTAATATCTTAGAAGTAGTAATTAGTATTTTAGGATTTCGAAACAAATCATATTTACTTGATATATTACTTCTCCAAACTCCAGCTTAAATCGTAGTGCATAAAATTTGGCACAGAGCATTTTGTCATTTGTCTGTCGGTTATGCAAAGCCAATATTGTTTGTGCAAAAGCTGTAATTGTTCGTCAGAAAATCTAAATAGACGTGTTGACTAATTTTAACGCTGTTTTTGGAAGAAAATAATACATTACCGGTGTGAGATAGATGCAATGTATCTGTTTGAAATCAGCTCACAATTGATACAGTCTGCGCTGTCTTCATAAGTCTTGAAAAAATTGTGAACATAGTTGCACGTTCCCTTTGATCATTTCTAGAACCATTGCGTTTCATGTTTTTGGTAAATAAAAAAATTAACCAACACAAGTTGTGACAAATTAAAGGAGAACGTGTTATTTGTACATGATTCTTCTGGTACATATAATTGTAATGACTTCAACAACTAACCAACTTCATAGAAAGCAATGCAGTAACAGTGTGTCGCTATTTGTCATTAAATCAAAGTACACCTTAGTAGCAAAAAGTCAAATCAGGAGCAATGGTCACAATTAAAACAAATATATAAAGCATAATTATTCAGCAAATATATAAAGCATAATTATTCAGCAACTAAGTAAACTTTTTTATTGAAAGGGAATCAGGGTTGATAAACCATAAACATTTATTTTTTAGTCTTAATATCGTCTGCAATGTGAAGTATTCGCATGCAACAGCGAAAATTATACTGACTGGCTCCCGAAGTTGTCATTTAGTTTTAATGTGTACAGTGTAGTGTAAAAATCAGTCTACCAAGATGAGCGTTGGCGACAAACGGCTGGCTGAACTTATTCCTAGCATAACCCTGTCATGTCTGCACAGGCACTGCAGCACAATATAGTACTTGGTAAACCAGGTTAATGCAACACTGCCAACATTATTTTAACAAAACCAATCATCAGTTTTACAACGTGACAATTTAGTAAAATGGAATTAGTGTTTTTAAACTTAGTTGAAAATCATAATTCCGTTTCCAAATGTAAATTCCGGGGTTGAATATTAGCAATTGCCCGGTTGTCCGTGGTGACCTTTATTGTCTATGGGCGACTAAGAATTTTACAAAGGTAGCCCAATGGACTGCCATTGATTTTAGGGTCTGGCGAGTATAGTACTTGTTAAAAAAGAAACACACTGATACTGAATCGAATGTGACAAAACTCACCGCATCTATGTTGGCTCGAACTGGCAGCAGAAGACATAGAACATGTTCTATATTTTGACAGCGCCAAAATAATCAATATGATAAAATTCATATAAAAGCATATCAATTTATTAAGTTTTAAACCCATACCATTTCAAATAACATTTTATTGGGGGTAAAAGTTCAGTATAAATTAAATAAAAAATTCTTTACAAATTACCATCAAAACTGCATAGTTTAACTCTTTTTATTTCTAATACAGGATTTAAGGCAACTGATGGAACATCCAAGGTAATCTGAATGACAAAACCGTAATACATGATTAGGGTCATATCTGCTTGCATCATGACAAAGAGGATTGCCACTCTCATATTAGTTTACTAAAGCATGCACAGTTCTGCCTTTAGTCTTTGTACTGTATTATCTTTTACTTCAGAGATAATGCAAGTCAGGCAGCATACCTTGGCTGTTCTAACATTTTGTCTTCACCCCTGTATTAAAAATGAGATTTAATATGTATATAATTTAATGGTAATTTGTAATAACATTTTTATTTTTATATATATACTGAATTTCTTTTAAAATTTTCTTGATTTGAGTAGGTATGGGTTAACCTTTAGACTACTGGTTTAATTTTTGACAAAAACCATGTTGAGTGGGTACATGTTCATAATTTTTACTCACATATATTCACTTAATTTTTTTTTATAAATTTATACATAAAATAAAGTTGATATTTGAATCGGTTTACGTATTATTTTTGTGGATTTTTCAAATTTTAATTATATTTTAGATCAGTTAATGTTGATTAAAATTAGGCCAAAAAAACAATTGTGTTTACTTACGGGCATTTGTGGCCAGCTGTCCAGTATTTATGTCCATTATTCCCAATAACAGTGATTTTTCTGACCAGATGTTTTTTTAAAAACGAACTACGATTCATATCCCAATATTTGATAATTTTCGCTGTTGGTAAAACAATCGGCTATCGATCTCTGAAAATGACAGCAATGTGCCTTCATTGTTGTCAAGTGAAAATACTTGCCAAAAACCACTCAAAATTCCAAGGCATTTTACACTGAAAAATCAAAATTTAAAGACACAGGAAGTAGAGTTGTCTTGCATTTCCTGTTAATAAATTGATTCTGGTGAGTGTTGATTGCAAAACGGTGGGAAATATGAATTTATAAGTGTACCTCTTCGAAATATGGCCATGAATTGAAATTGCAATAAAATAGGCCGTTAAATTTTGGCCTTTTATGTACAAAGCTAACTACCCTATATATAAAATGTCAGCGTCACGTCTAGTCAATCCCATTCACTCAGCTCAGTCTTTGCTGGTCTGATCAACAATTCAGTCATTGTTAATTTAAAAACTGTATATTGATGATATAGTTTATGTGTGACATAGATCACTTGCTGACCCAATTCGTAGAAAAATAACCGGTAGTAGGTCTCGACATCTGCTTATTTCTGCATTGCAGCTTGTTTGTAATATATAAAATACTAAACTAGCTTGCCTGTCTTACCGTTTTTATGAAACTTGTGAATAGTGTTGGTATCTGACTCGCTTTTGCTCGTCAGATACCAAAACTGTTTACTCGTTTCATAAAAATTGTATGACAGGCAAGCTCCTTTAGTGTTCTATATTTAAATAAACACTTTATTAGCACAGATCTGGACTTGGAATTATCAAACATTGTAAAAAAAAAAACCTCCTGTGTATCGGAGTAACAGCATCAGTATTCAACCAGTGTATTTCCATACTCCTTTTATCTGAACAGTACATAGATTTTCTCAAAGTAGTTTGAGCATTAGCAGTAGGCTAAACAATCTTTCTTCCAAAAGCGCTATATAGCAGATGATAAACTTAAGTAAATGCTCATAACTTCATAGTTGAGTTTTACCTTAGTTAATTAGAAAGTGGTTGAATACTGGGTCGTTGGTCAATTATTGCATACTGGTCATTGTGGCACTCAATCCATGCACTGGGGGCGGGATTTAGCTCAATCGGTTGAGTGCTCGCTTGAGGTGCTTGCGTTGCAGGATCAAACCACCTCAGTGGATCCGTTCAACTGATTGGGGTTTTTCTCGTTCCAACCAGTGCACCACAACTGGTCAAGGGCCGTGGTATGTGTTTTCCTGTCTGTGGGAAAATGCATATAAAAGATCCCTTGCTGCATTAAGAAAATGTATCGGGTTTCCTCTTGACTACGAGTCAGAATTACCAAATGTTTTACATCCAATAGCCGATAATTAATTAATCAATGTGCTCTAGTGGTGTCATTAAATTAAAAAATTTTTTTTTAATCCATGCATTTAAACAAAACTTAAATCTATTTCTTTCTTAAGTCGTCGAATACTGAGGGCATTGCCATACAATTATTGATAAAATTAGGTAAAACTGGTGAGTAAAGGGAGAGATTTAGCTAGTGATTATACATGTACAGTATACCCTCGATTTATTGCCCCCGATTTAACGCCAACCTCTCGCCAACTTTCTTCCAAGTACCGTTTGTTTTCTTGGTTAATTCCCTCTATTTAGCACCACCCTCGCTATCTGCCATCCGCCAAACATGTTTTTGAACAAAATGCATTTTAGATGTTACAGTCCCCTCGATTGTATCGCCCATGCTCCAATTAGCTGTAATCAAGCGGCTCGACAGAAGTACATTGGCCGTAATTAAGCTCTACAGGAGTTGTTACTTTTGTTATTGTCCACTGTGTTACAGTTAGATGCATTGATTCCGCAGTTCAAAGAAGTAGCGGTACCAGACAAAAAGCCACTCGATGCTGGCATTATTCAAGCATTCAAGGGACAGTATAGAAAGATGCAACTTCAACGACTTGTGCAGTGCATTGACGACAACAAAACGGGGAAAAGCGCTCCAGTTGCCACTTTGTGATGGGATTCGCTTTGTCAAACAAGCATGGGATATTGTTAGTGCAACGACGATAAAAAATTGTTGGATCCACACAGGGATCATTCCACGAGAGCCTCACGATGAGTTATGCTGGACAGCAGATGAACTGACACCTTTGCGGGATCTCGTTGGTGACGTCACACATAGACTTGCCATTGAAGAAGAGTTGAGAATGGGTGTTGATGAATTTCTTAATGTTGACAAAGAAACGGAGACATTCGCCAATCTTACTGATGATCAAATTGTGCAAAGTGTGAGGAAACCTGATGAAAAGTGTGTTGACCAGGAAGACTATTCTGACCCTGAACCGGAAGAAGTTCCCTCAGCGGCATGTGCGCGAGACGCGATCAAAACCGTTCTTCGGTTTATAGACGGTAATCCACATTCAGTTGAGTCCGATGTAAATTCGATGATTTCTTTCCAAACAAGAGTGAACGAGTTAATTCTTCTGAGCACACATAGAGGCACTGATTTTCCGCGATTTTTTTCCAAACATTATTTAACTTTAACTTTAAATAGCGCATTTGATTAATTAAAATTTATTTTTCGAACTAGAAACTATGGACACCGACATCTGCCTGTGCTACGCTACGACACTAGTACCTTTGTATGTTACGCCAAATGTTTAATTAGTGTATCTAGGCATTTTACCAGTCGTGTTTTCTTCGCTTATTCCTGGCGATTTAACGGGGAAAACCGAACATTGTGAGCTAAAATTGTTCGATATTTACTCAAGTGAAAGATATATTATGTTATGTTTGCTTATTAATTTTGCCATATTTCCGATCTCACAAAGGAATGCAGTAATTGCATATTGTATGCCAGGCTTTGTTCAAAATAAATTATACAAGGGAAGTGGTTTATAGTGTGATCGTTTGTAATTATTTTTCCGATCATATTGTAAAGAAAACCGAAAATGTCCGAAGTCTGTGTCGTGGCGTATTCGTGTTTAAATTTAAACCAAAAATAAATACAAACTACTGACATGTTTTGCCTCATTGCATATTTATTTATTTTATACCAGCAATTAATTGCGGTGTGTGTGAGTGAGTGAGTGAGTGAGTGAGTGAAACAAAAACAGAATTTGTTTAATACTGAAACGGAATAAAACTGAATTTGTAACATTATGAAACGGAAAAGGGAAAAATCTGAAACGGAATATCAGTGCCTCTACACACAGCAGAAAAATATTCTGGACTTTTTTAAAAAAAGGATTGACTTTGACACTGTGCTATTCAAATTTACTGTCTTTTTACTGTTTCACCGTACATGTTTACGTTTTTATATTTCCAATGTTCATTGCTGATTGACAAATTAAAATTAATGTTTAACTTGTTACCTTGTTTCTTTTTGTTTATTGTTGTTTTAAACAAACTGTATGACATTTAGTACATGCAGATGTATCAAATGGAAAATATGTTTGGTGGCGCATCCTTGGCACCCTCACTTTAACGCCAACTCGATATAACGCCAAAATCACGTAGGTACCACAGTAGGCGGTAAATCGAGGTTATACTGTATGTCATTTACTAGCCAACAGTAAGTGAAATAAAACTTCTGCTTTAAGCCCTAAGTTCAGGTTGATTTTTAAAAATTAGGCAACCAATCGGTAATCTCATTTACTTAACCTTTAGACTACTGGATTAATTTTTGACAAAAATCATGTTGAGTGGGTACTAGTTTGTAATTTTTACTCATATATTCACTTAAATGTTATATAAATACATATTTGAATCAGTAAGTATTATTTTTGTGTATTTTTCAAATTTTTATGTTGTTTTAGATCAGTTATTGTTGATTAAAATGAGGCAAATTTTTTAAAAAGTTGCGTTTACTTACGGGCATTTGTGGCTAGCTGACCAGTATTTATGTCCATTATTTCCAATAACTGGCTAGCTGTCCAGAATTAAAAACAAAAAACGATTCATATCCCAATATATCGTGATTTTCGTTAAGGTAAAACGATAAAATTTATTATCAAAATAGCTGTCACAATCAGCTATCGATCCCTGAAAATGACCGCGACGTGCCGCAATTATTGTCAAGCGAAAATACTTGCCGAAAGCCATTTTACAGTGAAAAATCTTAATTTTAAAGACACTGGAAGCCAAGTTGTCTTGTTTACTGTTACTAAATCGTTTCCGGCGAGTGTCGTGTGCAAAATGGCGGGAAATATGAATGCACTGTATACAGTGTACAGTATGATTAAATTTTTTTGGCAGTATTCCAGTTGGATACTAACATTTCGAAATCTGGTATCCCACCTCAGAATTTAGTATCCCACTTAAATGAAATTCATAAATGACACTGTTCTCGTTCCCAGTCTATATTGCCATGCCACAATCGAAATCGCGGAATTCATTAAATTCGCAATCAAACGGAATTGGCAAAAAGATTTGCTGCATCTATTTTTGCATAATACTGACAAATTAATTAACATTACTGATAATAAACCTACCTGAATCAATTTTCTGCAGATGTGGAATCGATATATAAAAAAAATAAAAATTGGAAGGGAGGAAACATCCAACAAAAACAATAGCGACTTAGCAGTTCTCAGTCTATTGCTACACTGCTATTGCTCCAATGTAGCATTAGATTGGGTACAAGTTGGGGGAGATATTATTACGGCATAGCATTAGACTAGGTACGAGCTCAAAAATACTGTTACTTAACTGCACCAGTAAATGATGACTTTCATTGTTTCAGTGAAAAATAGAAACACAGGATTAAAAAAACCAACAACATCATATGTATCCCGGTGGGTTACTGGGTTCTTGAAGTCTGGTATCCAAAATTAAATTCTGTTATCCCCGGGATATCGGGATACCGTTAATCTCGAACACCGATGTTGACTGGCATGACGTCGGGCGAGATATCTCGCCTTCAGTACTCTGAAGGTTAAGCACATTTGTGGGCAGAAGCCCAGTATTTAAGGCCATTATTCCCAATAACTGTGGGTTGTGAATAAATATTAATTACTAAATATCTGTTCACAAATGAATGAAAGTAATTCTGTATGTGTTTGTTTTTTTCTACTTCAGTTTTTACTTTATTTTAGACAATTTTAATTCCTTAAAATACGAATGCAGTAAAAAAAAAAAAAATTAAAGCCACATAAATATTTTAAATAATAAATTGGTAAATTGAGAGCCAAAATAGTTTTTAAAAGATAATACTTATGTGGATAACTCATTCAACCTTGCTTTTGTTAAAATTAATAAATTAAAAAATAAATTAAATGATTATTAAATTAATAAATAAAGGTGAATAAAGTAAACTGATGCTGAAATATATATATTTCTCTGTTTATTTTTCACCTCTGTGTTTCAGAAACCAAGATGACTACCAAATTGTGAGGAAGTTGGGCAGAGGCAAGTACAGTGAAGTGTTTGAAGCCATCAACATCACAAACAATGAGAAATGTGTGATAAAGATTTTAAAAGTAAGAACAACTAATTAACTACTGATATTAAATAATAAACAAGCATGAGATAAAATGAAAACAAAATAATTGAATTGTTTGTATGGGAATTCCACATTAGAGAGCTCAGATTGGTAAAAATGAAATTTTGCTGAAACTGCACGTTCATATCCTCAACAGACAAAATTTGTGAAAACATTGCCCTTCAATACATACATGCAGACACAGTTTCTTCTTCAACAACACAGTCTGTGGATCCATCTGATAAAATAGCCGATAATTTTGCTTCCATATAATTATTTTTCCATTTCTCCCTCTCTGCTTGAGCTATGTATCAAACGAGTCTTGGCAGCTACCCTATTCATATAGGAATCACGTATGTCAATGTCCTTCATTTTGTCCAGTCTGTAAAACAATATATATATTCTGGCATGCACGCACATGCACACACACACACACACTGTTCAAAATAAGCACTTGTCCATTTGTCCTGACACGTGAAAATCTGCTCGGACAAGCAAAATGCACCTAAGTGGTTGTCCAGTGGACAAGTAAAAATATTCAATGCAGATTAATTTCAGACATCAAAAATACGATAATTGTGCTTAAATAAAACAAAACATTTCTTTGGCCAAGTAAAAATAATGCTGAACAAGTAGATTTCTCTATGAATTTGTCTGGTGGACAAGTGAAAATAATGCTGAACAAGTAGATTTCTAGATGAATTTGTCTGGTGGACAAATGAAAAATTTGCTTATTTCTATCACACCCCGGGGGAGTAAGTGAAAATATTAAAAATGTGAACAAAATTAAATTTCAAGAGTCAAGACCATCAGTTTTTTAATTGGCTGCTTTTTGTGGGCTGTTTTGAACATTATTCACAAATTATCTTTACTTAATATGGTCTTATTAATATGCCTGTTTCTGCAATTAAATTTTATTTCGTTTGTTTGGGTGGGGCTGAGATCGGAGGTTGTGATAATTTTATGGAGAAGACTTGAGATTTAAACCTCACTGGGACATCCAGACAAAATCTGTGAATAGCCTGCCAGTGAATGGCATGTGCAGTTCTAAATAGTACTTTCATTCTCTCAAATTGTGCTTTTGACATAGACGACAAAGCTTTCCCGGCTGGGGTATCTCTTGTCTTTGCTCTATTGACTACACGTGCTGCTCCACGTATGATTGTCCGACGTTTCGTGAGCTTTTATGCTTTCCAGTTTGAATATTGAGGTTCCAACAACAAAAGGTTTAGGGCAATTCCACGACGAAGCGGACAAAGACTCAACATTTAAATATCAATTATTTTAATGAATGAATGTGTTTTATGATCAACAATATGCTGAAAATCCCAAACCCAAATTGTCATTGAGGTTGTTGCCAAAATGATATTGCATGCTGAATAGACACCTATTATTTTGGCAAATAAATACAATAAAAGCATAGTTTTTACATAAATTATGCTTTATACAATCAAATACAGGTTGCATATATGTAATAGCATATCTATTACCTACATGTTACACCCACTGCAGTTAAATAATATGATGTGTTATGTTTGTAATTCTTGGTCAAATAGACCACCAATCACAATTTAACGAGAGTAACCGAAATAGCTATTTTTTTCCTTTCTATCATTTATTTCTTGTTTCTAACAAACAACACTTGATATTTTCCTACACTAATACATACTACAGATAGGGAAACCACAAATTTTTCACAATAGTGACATGAAACATGACACGGATATATCAAAAATGTAATGAGGGTAACTGAAAATATGTACGGCGAGTTACAACATTTTATTTTAATAGAACAATACCAGTGTGTGAATAATTATGCCAACATACTTATCACTAACACAAAGTTTTTTTTTATTACACTTTATTAGTTAAATAATCAATGTATATTATAAAAAAAGAAAAAGGAAATATGATGATTAGTTTTCATACTGTGAATGTGTAAACATTGGTTACACGCGTTAAAAAAAAAGGACAAACTCAGCGATAATCTCCACGGCATTGCTGATTGCAGGGGTTGATTTTACTCTATTCGTACCAGCCACACTAATTGAAATTAGACTGGAATCCTTCCACATTTTATTTTCACATCATACTAACAAATTAAAAAAATTAAGCTCAAACTACATCCGGAACTCAATAGGGCGGTGCGCTGCTCCTATCCTAGTTGATGGAACCTGGTACTATACCCCGTCTCCACCCTCTAGTATTCTAAATTAAAGGGTCACATGGTGAATGACGTAACTTTTAGATTCCCGTGGTCTACGGAGAGGCGCCTCTGGACTTCAGGATCATCCGAATACGTTTCACTCTGCCAGACTCACCAGAAGCAAACTTTCCTGTACCTGCTAATCATTAGCGTATGTGGAACACTCCTAGTGATCCAGCCGCAAATCTTCACCTGAGGAGCACCGAGAATGGAGGGCATGACGGTTGGGTTGGTGGGGGGGTGGGGGGGGGGGTAGTAGGTTTAGGCGTAGGCGGTTTCGGCTGTAGGGGGAGTTAGGTTTGTCCGGTTAATCGTATGGTTAATAGAAAACTCTGTATGGTAATATTTTATAATTAGAAACGCCCGATCAAAAATCGACACTCTGACTGACACCAAGTCTCAGAGCAACATTTCTTTGCGTATTGCCATCCTGAAGCCAAGCAATAGCCCTTCCTCGATCTTCGATAGTCAGTTGAAGTCATACCATTGTCGAATTTGGAGTGTGCACCGTACACGAATGCAAGCTCCAATTATAGAGAAATTCAGCATTGGGAACATGGAATACACGTGCAAAGCGTGCAAATGAAGCGCTTTGTGAAAAAGCAAGTTATGGGCACTTAGCAGACCTTTCGCTTTTGCCCTAATTTACGTGCAAATGTAAGCAAGTTTTCGCCATTAGAACTAGTCGACAGTGTCAACGACAGTGGATTTTAATTCATTTATAGGTTGCTTAGACCCACTTTCGTCAAAATGGAACAATACCATGCGTGACATTATGGTCTAGCTAATATAATTGACATTCAGAAAATAATGTCGAAAATATCGTCTGACCCTTAAATTCTTTTGAGTAGTATATATTTTTTTTTTTTAGAAATGGCACATTTAAAATAAAAATATATAGTCCCATTTCCCATTGGCTTAAATTCAAAATTGACCTAAGTAATTCTGCCCCGGATTGGGTCCCTGGCCTCAGAGGTCGAACCCAGGGTGGACATGCTCAAAACCTTAGTAGTATAGGAGCATGTTAAAAACATTATGTCATGTCAAACTACATGAACCAAGGCCTGTGGTTATAAAAGTTCAAACTCAAATCTTCAGTGACGTCACATGTATACCAGTTGTATGTCGTTGCCATGATGTTAAACTCTGACTTTATACAAGATTTGTCATACTTGAGCTTCAGATTTATTATATTTTACAGTCCATATGATTAGCGTTCAACTGACATCTGTATATTGGAGCTGAAAGTGAGGCAAATTACGAATCACATTTGTTTAACATGACGTTTAAAATGGCGTACTTGTACTTGTAATAATATATATGTATGTACAGGCGTGTTAAAAAAAAATGTGTGGTATTTAATTCATTTTAATTTTTTTTTTTAGCCTGTGAAAAAGAAGAAAATCAAAAGAGAGATAAAAATATTAGAGAACTTGAGAAGTGGAACCAATATTATCACACTCCTAGCAATCGTCAAAGATCCAGTGGTAAGTAATGTCTTGCTTGAGATATATAGATCCAATGTACATGTAGAGGGGATGATTTTCCGTTTCAGATTTTTGCAAATTCCATGTTTTTGTTTTTTTGTGTTCAATTAGTGTCATGTTTTATTATTATAAACTATATCTATTTATGTTTTATTGTTCCAGCTCTGACCTGGTTTGCTATTGCTATTTCTTAAATACCTGTAAACAGTTTTGTTGAAACAAATAAAAAAAAGAAAGAAGTTATGTAATGTTTACTTGCCACCAAAAAAGACAAAAAAGTGATATAGTTAAGTACATGTATGTTATATTACCGCACGTGCATAAGAAAACTAGCATGCATCAGCAGTAAATATTGTCAACTATGTAACCTGTTTCAGTGAGTTACAGCCAAAACTTTCCAATGTCTTTAACAAAATATGTATGTGGGTCAACAAAACATGTACTTAAAATAATTTATTAAAATTATTTTAAATATTTTAAGGCAAATTACAAAATGGAGTCAGCGAGAACCAGTATTTACAGACATCATTTTAGGAAAACAAATATAACAATTCTGATGTCTTGCAATCATGTTATAAGTTAAGCAAATGAATGTTTATAATGGTAAAATTGTTTGGTTAAAAAATATAACCTGCATTCTAAGTTTTAATAAATATATAAACAGATATCCAGAGAGATATTTATGTTCAAACATATATATATATATGGACCATATATATTTTGCAAGTATCTGTAAAGAGGGTTTTTAAAATTAAGTTTTCTTTCAAATGACGGTATTTGAAAATCATAGAAAAGGGGTATTAAGAAATGTGCCATGTTTATGAGCGGGTCAAGTTTAATTTTGCTATCTTTGCTCGTTTTAACTTTATTTTTATGAACATTTCTGTGAATGTGATTTGCAAAAGTCAAAACATCGAAACGGGTCCCTCACCGAAACACATCAACAGACAATAATTAATTTCATTTTGGTCAGATGTAAGAAGAAAAGTAAAAGTGTTTTGGAAATAACAAAACATCCTATTTTTGTGTGCAATTTGTAAAACAATCTGTTCAGAAATAAATAAATTGTTGCAAATTCAATACATGAAAAAACACATTCCCCGTGGTACAGATTATAAATGTGAAATGCTTCCGTACAGATTAATGATTATGCCCAAAGTTTTATGAAATTGAATGTACTCGAAATCTCGTTACATAATCAACATTCTAAAATTATATTAGTACATGTTTATCTTTACATTTCTAGTTAAATTTCACTGCGTAAACAAAGTGACATGGGTAAACAGCCACATGCTTTGTTGCAAGTTCTGAAAGTGTTAGGCCTACAGTGGGCTTCGTGAAAGTTGGCATACAAAAACACTGCCTATATTATCAATATTGAATCTTAAAACTGCAAAAAAGATTTATCATGTGCTTGAACAAGAAATACAACTTTATACGGGTTTTTTTTTTTAAATCGCGAATTCCGTTTCAGTTGCTAAATTCCGTGATTCTGTCCATTTTTACATGATTGCGGAAAATCATCCCCTCTACCATGTAGTGTGATTAGTTTAGTAAATCACACATTGATAAAAACTATAGACTTTAAATGTGTGAAATACTTACTGTTAGATTTCTTCAAATGTGTACTATAGTATATAATGGAAGTTAGTGTACATATAATCTGTTAGTTTGCATCAGTTTTGTTCAAATGTTGATGTTGTTGCTTTGTTTAAATTACTTGTACATTAGTTTGAATATTGTCTTGGAAGACACTATTGGTGTTAAAAACTTCAACTGCATTAAACAATATAATTAATATTCTGATTAATTTTTCAGTCTCGGACGCCTGCTCTCATATTTGAACATGTAAACAATACAGACTTCAAGGTAAGAAATCATTGCCTGGTTTTTTAAGAATTTGTTTTATCTTGGGAGGAAAATAGTTTGTCTTATGGGAGTAAAAAGGAACATAAAACAAAGCATTGTCTTTATATAATCATGTCAAGAGTACCAGAAAAAGTTGTTAAGGTCCACAACAGTCACTTTTTGGACCCTTGTTTTGGCTTCGTACACAATAAATAAAACACATCCAACAGTAATTTTGTGATATGATATATTTGACAAAAGGTACAAGTTTTTCTATTTCTTCCATCTTTAATTAATATTTTATCCAGAATTATGAAGAAAAAAATAAATACCGACCTGTAAACAGCGTTGTCTGCTTGTTATAGGAATTTGACAGGGGTCAAGGTTAGTAGACTAGTTTTTATTTTAATGTGGCGAAGCATTGTAATAATGTAGCTAATTTTGAATTTAAATGACGTCAATATTCCAATGACGTCACTTTGCATCTCCTTACAACAGCTGTAAACTGGGTACATGATGTTTCCTTTATAAGAATATTGGGAAAATTCCAATGCAAAATTGCTATAAACAAATTTTTTTTTAATATTACTGATGCACCTGAATGTGTTTGAACAAAATCTTATGATTAAAAAATTGTACCTTTTACGAAATATGAATTTCTAGTGAAATTATGGTAAGATATGCTATATTTATTGTGTACGAAGCCAAAACAAGGGTGCAAAAATTGACATGTCGACTTTAGAGGCATTTTAGTTTCCTAACTTTCTTTTATTCTTGTGTCTAGAACATCAATTAAAAAAATCCAAACAACAACATATAGTCCAACATTGATGACCCTATTTACGGTACTCTTTTTCTGTTTGGCATAAAATACATTTTGAACTGCTACAAACACCAGGGTGTCTAGAAAACACTGGATTTTATCATTTAAGCTTGACACTAAGTAATATGTAATTTTACAGTTAAAAAGCTGTAATATGTAATTTAACAGTTAAAAAGCTGTAATAGCAAACAGATAGTGATATATGCCACCACTTTAGCGTAGTTGGTGACGTCAGTGATATATGCCACCACTTTAGCGTAGTTGGTGAAGTCACAGCTATTTACTCCCTGCTCTTTTTGATTAAAATGCCTGCTACATGTCATAAATTTTGTGGCTAATGTGTAATTTAAATAATAATAATCAATACATAACACTTGTGACAATTCTGCCTGCTTTAAATTACTGTGTCGATCTGCAAAACTAAGCGATTAATACTGTTAACAAATCATATTGGGCTGAATTTGTTTTTATGCAGTTCTTTAAGCATTGTAAATGTGTGTAATTACAAGCGTGTAAGACATAAACGGGCATTCTAAATTCGGTACATTTTTATTATCTTAAACAGTAACGGTTTGTTTGCAAAACCTCCCTAATATTAGACACTGTCCAACAGAGTCAATGGTTTTAATAAAGTTATGTTTGTTTTTTCAGACGTTATATCAGACATTTACAGACTACGACATACGCTTCTATTTATATGAATTATTGAAGGTAAGCACAAATTATGTTTGTTTATTTCCCACTGATAATGTCTATATTTTGTTCAGCTTTTTATTTCAGTTTTAAATATAAATATCCATAGATAAAAAGCAAAATTACAAAAAAGAATGCAAACTTTGAAATATTGTTTTCTAGTTAAGAATTGTTCAGCTAGCCACATTTAAAACAGCGAATCCTGTTTGGTATGGGGCAGAATATGCCTCATTGGTACAGCGTGCACTTGTGGTGCAATGAATCGCAGGATTGATCACCCTCAATTTTTTATTTTTTTTTGCCCATTGTGTGCTCCACAACTGGCACCAATTTCACTAAACGTAAGTTTACGTCTGCGACTAGCAGTTATACCACTCATACGTTTACACGTGTTTGGCATCTATTTCACACAGAAAATTACATCATTACGGAAGATGGAGCATTTTAATTACAAAAGAAAATGAAATGTGTATATTTAAAAATATATTTGTTGTACTTTGATGGTAATAAGAATTGTGTTTTAGTTGTAGATTTATAGAACTAGGCTTACAATGTTTTGTGAAATTGAGCCCTGGAACATCAAAGGCTGTGGTACTTACTTTTCTGCATATTGAAAAATGCAGACAAAAGGTCCATTGCAGCTTTATTGGTAGGAGTAGCCTATGTAATGGTGGTCAAGCCTTTAGATCTCACTAATTTGGGAACAACATATGGGTTTTTTTTATTCAGCATAGCAAGATCGTCACGGTTCACATTAATTTAATTAATTGAGGATATGAAATGGAAGAGACTTGATAGGTTATAGATATTCAGAAATACATTTTGATTTATTTTAAGCTAATTTAGGCTTAATATTTCAGTAGTTTTTGAGTTGAAATTGTTTTGTAGTCAATATGCTTATAGTTAATTTGGGCACACCCTTTACGGTTGTGACTTTGATGCAATCTTAAGCCCTGGGTGGTAGGGTCCCCTACGACTCTTTCGAATATAATGTGTAAAAAAAAAAAAAAAGACAGAGACATTTTTAGACTCCAAATAGCTATGGTTTAAAGTGTGTTCAAGTGTTATTAAAGAAGCGTTTTATGATGTTCTGTTTCAGTATTCTACTTTAAGGATAGGTATTACTTTTTTAACGGCAATGGTGTCAAAGTTTGGCATTGGCCCCATTTCTCCCAAACTGTAAGTCCTAGATGAAGATAAGTAAAACTTGGTTTATAGCTGCACCTATCGATGTTCATCATAATGGATATGAAAAAAAGAAAAAAGCATTACGTTAAAATTTTAATTGAATTTTTAAAATTGAATTACTTCAAATGTTTTATTATTCAGAGCTAGGTCTGATTTTAATTTGACGAACAAATTTCAAGCAATAATTGGTATTTTGTTGGAAAATAACTGTGGTTTTTGCATTTTTAAAGATAATTTGTCGATATGTTTTGCTCATCCAGAGCTAGCCCTGTTATTAATTTATTTATATTTTGTATGATGTTTATAAAAACATTCACCGAGATGAACATCTATGAATGCATCTGTCAGCGACATCGATCAAGTTTATGGTACTGAAACATTTAATTTGACAGTGGAATTCTTGTATGTTCATTGTAGGCACTTGATTACTGTCACAGTATGGGCATCATGCATCGAGATGTTAAACCCCACAATGTCATGATAGACCATGACAACAGAAAGACGGTATGTATTTAACCAACATGTCATATCTTCTTCACTGTAGCAAGAAAGGATATTGTTCGATATATTTAAAAAGTAAATCATGTTTTGATCTAAATAAACTTGACAATGTTTTTTTTTGTCCAGGATTGGGGCTGAATGTTGGGTTCATTTGTTGTTTTTAAGAAAAAATAGTACCTTTTTCTTCTTCTTTTTCCCCCCCCCAAGTCCATCAAGTGTTAAAGGGAGGGTAAACTCAAATAAGAGCCTTATGTGTTGGAAAGATGCATACCCGGACCACCAACACATACTGACACTTTAACAAATGAAAAACGCGTAATTTTAGAGTTAATAAAAAAACATGATTATTCCTTGTAACGGGGGCAGCCATTTTGTTTTGTTTTTGTGACGCCCAGTGGTATACCTTGGGGCGAAGTGACGTCATCTCCGTCAAGCTCCTCTTAAGCACAGTGTAAGCAAACGCTCTAATTTACGACAAGGCGTTTCACTTTCATCAAACTGACTTGTAAAACAACATAAATGACTTGATAGTATAATAAACTATTTAACTAAATATATTTCAATTTGCATCAATAGAATGAAATGGAGTTATAATATTTTTCTCTTTAAAAAAAATCCAAACAAAAAATGCTTATTATTAGGCCTGTTGGTAGGGTACGTTCGAGCAAAAACGACCACTCATGATACGCAAGTGATTATTTTCTTTTCTTTGGGACTACGTAAATTGGTCAGTTTTGTTATTTTAGATGGGAAAGTGTACTTAATCAAGGGTTTTACAGAATTACTTTCAGTAATAAAGTGATAATGTCCATTACAATTTGAGGGGCGTCCACATGGCTATCGGACAATACCTTGTGATCTTAATAAAAGAGGCATGTCTTTTTAATGTGTCTAGACACAGTGTCTGGGGACCATCTAAATATACACCTGCCAATCAGGAACCACAGGTACAGGCCACAGAAAGAAAAAACCAATTAACGAAGAACAGACTCCAATTATTATTTCAGTACGTGGGTTAATTTATGTACAAAACATAATAGTTATTTCAACACTGACAATGGTGGCTTATTTTGTATTGAAAAATAATGTATACTGGGATGGATATTATTACAGAACATTGCAATGCATCTGCAAAAATCAGTTATGTTTTGTTTCTTCAGTTCGAAGACTAATTCCTGACATGACATGTTAGGTATTACGTAACCACCAGCTCGCCAGAGGGCTTATTCACTGAGATGGTACAAAATGGCTGCACAAGTTATATATAATAGCCGTCACATTTAAGCGTTTTATTAATTAACTATACGATTATACTTGTTGATATTAAACAATAATGTGCGTTATATATCGTTGAATATGCATACCAGGCCAAATGCCTTAATTGTCCCTTCCTTTAATTGTAATTTGCACACAAATAAGTGATTGAAAGTAATACTATTAAAAATAGAAAATAACATATCAAAGAATTATTTTTGGATATCCCCTGTCGGTGGGCCCATTAGGCTGTTTCTTGTTCCAGCCAGTGTACCACTGTCAGTGGGTTGCTTGCACCTGTTTGAAGTGTTGCTATTTTTGTTTGACAGTTACGCCTTATAGACTGGGGTTTAGCTGAATTCTACCACCCAGGAATGGAGTACAATGTTCGGGTGGCATCACGGTACTTCAAAGGTCCAGAGTTGCTACTCGACTACCAGGTACATATGTGAAGGATTCAATAATTTAAAATATTACAACAAAAAGTCATTAATTGAAAATTAAAAAAAAAATAAAAAAATAATAATATCAGTATTCAGGTTTTTCTTTCAGAATGTTTATCATGTTAAATCTTTTACGATACACTGAAAAAAAGGACAGAAAAAAAGAACAGAAAAGAAACAATATCTGGTTTTATTGGTTTGATATTGCCTATGAATTGGTTAATGAACACGCATATATATATTTTTTAAATCACTAAAAGCCCTAAATGTAATTATATGAATCCCATTGACCTTGTTTATTAGTTTTAAATTCATTTGTTTGTCTCTTGTCAGTCTTAACTGGTTGTAACTATAGGTTTTGTCTCTTTCAAATTTATGCACTATCACTCTCTCAGAAATGTTATATTCATATATTGCATCCCCATGAATATTTGTTGGACTATGTAGGAGACCTGTATTCTTTTAGCAGTACTCTCAGAATGCTTCTTGAACATGTATATTACCCATTTAGTTGTGTAAAGGAATTTTATATAATTTATTGTCAGTACTATATTCATCTTAAACCTGTAACATTTGGTCATCTGAGAAAGGAAGGCATAATTTTTGTTTCTGCATTTAGATGTACGACTATTCCCTAGACATGTGGAGCTTGGGCTGCATGTTTGCCAGCATGATCTTCAGGAAAGAGCCATTTTTCCATGGCCATGACAACTACGACCAGGTTGTATTGTAGTTTCAGTTCCTCAGCGGTATTTACTTCATTCTTGTAACCTTTTTCATTTCTTGTGTAATAATTTGGAAACATAAATAACAGTTATTTGACTAGTAATGTAAATATTTAATGCAGGGGTACTGGAAGGGGTGTGTGTGTGTGTGTGGGGGGGGGGGGGGCAATACTGGTTCTGTATAAACACATTAATATTAACAGCCAAATCAAGATAATCTGAAGATTTTTTATTAGGGTTTGTGGTATGTATTTGTTTCTTTTCTTGATGCTCCATTTCAGCTGTCTAATAAACATTTTTTAGTACAGCATTGTTTTACATATACAGTCAAACCTGTCCTAGCGGCCACCTGTAATCAGGGGTCAATTGCCTTAAGCAGCCACTTTTTTCCCTCCCAAACGATTTATGATGTAAATGCATCTGTAATAAGTGGTCACCTGTTTAACGCGGCCAGCGGCCACCTAAATCAGATCCCCAAAACAGCAATACAGTGCAGCAAATAAACGATCTTCATACCTTCAGGAATACTAGTATCCATTCAGTCCCGACATATCAACTGCGTATCAATTAAGAAAGTATGACTATGGAATGCATCTAATTGCCTCTGGGCAGGCTACGCTTGACATTTGTAGATTCACTTACTATGACAATACACCGCATGAAGTAGGAATTAAATAATTAAATGGAAAAGGAAAACAAACTTGTTGAGAATGGTTAATTTAATACATTCCATTTGCATTATTTCTCATTAAGAAAAAATGTGATGCCTGATTACTGGATATAATTGCATAACAGACTTTGCCAAATGTTAGCAGGACACAAAATAGACAGATATTGCAACAAGTTAAAAAACCAACAAAAAACCCAGGGCTCGCGCTGTCGTTCGCCAAAATCGCCAATTGTGAAAAATAAAAATAATTTGCGAAAAAAATTCTACAGATTTTTTCCCCCGATCTGATTTTTAGAACCAAACATTTCTTCAACCAGTTTTGTACTGTTGATCCGCTTCGTGGTGTAAATAAGTGCTAATTTGCATGTCCGTGAGGCCAGTCTACTATTCAGTAGTGTACTGTCAGCTGCTTGTGGTAAAGTTAGAAAACGCGATTAAATAAAATTAAATACTGTTTAAGACATGTTGCATTGTTGATACTAAATGTTTGATTACTAGCGATAGCAAGTTTTAAATTTTATTAGTTGTGTTTCGGTTAATGTTGTAAATCTAGGTCATGTGGTTGAGTTCATTTCCACAAAGTGCGTATGTTGGTGAGGAATACATATTGTTTCTCACTATATGCAATCATTATTAGTTTTAACCTTTCTACATTTACAGATTATATTTCAAACATATTAAATGGCGAAATTATAATTCATATCTGCTATATTAATATAATATAATATAAACGCCAACATGATACATCCCTCCGCCCATTGCACAGAAATACAACTCTCTCAAAACCGGCGTGAAACTGAATGAGCATTTTTCCACTTGTGAAACAGTCGCGAGCCAGTGTTTTGGTAGAAATAACATATAAAGACGTTTTCTTTGTCTTTATTTTGGGTGACTGGCAATACTCTTTAGTTGGACACCAAAACAATTATGAACAGTATTCAGTAATAAATCATACAGGTAAGTTAGGAAGGTAGTTACAAAATGAGGTCATAGGGTAGGGTATGATCAAGAGTTACACACTTACATATATATATATATATATATATATATATATATATATATATATATATATATATATATATATAATTTTATATGTGTGTGTATATTGTAACGACCGTGGCCATACATTCATAGCAACTCTCATTAGAGAAATAATAATTCATTTTGTCAGGATGAATCATAAGTGATTTGAAAGGCAAATGAGTAACCAAACAAGATGTAAATAAATAATATTTGTTTATTTATTTCTGCACAAACAATATATTTCAATCTTGGTGTATTCTCAACAGTTTTTCTTATTCTGTATAACTAATTCTAATTTCTACACTATCACTAATTAATAACACTGAGCTACTTCAAACTATACCACTGAAGTTGTTTCCCCAATATGCAAATTTGAATGCTATTTTTATACCAAACGTGTATTTTATTCCTTTCTTTATACTTCTTTCTTTTCTAAATAATCATTTCTGTCATTAAGGATTTGAACAATAAATGTTCATTAGTATTTAATGTCAATCTTCTAAACTGCATTCTATAATTTCAATGCTTGTTTTGGTATACAACAACTTTTTCTGTGTGTACTGTTATTTACTTTACGTGTCGAATTTAGTCCTATAAATAGAACTGTCAAACGGTAAGAACTCCGTTATTACTGATTAAGACATGTAATCTAACCAAAAATTACTTTTAAATAATCTTATAAAAATGAGTGAAGCCGTTATAATTCGTTTCGTAACTTTGCTAAAATAATTGTTTAGTTTGTAAACATAAAAATACACCCACGTACCCGTGTTAAACGTTGGTGGCTTCACTCACCGGCGCTGTCAAACAACCGCTTATATATGCAAACGACCCCAGCACAGCTGAATAATCAGCTCTGGCTGGAATTCCAGCAATGCGGTTGACCTGACCCAGCCTTGCTGGGCTATCGCACATGCGCTGTGCGTGTCTATACTTGTTGCCGTAAAACGACATAATTACTAAATAATTAATAAGTAGAAATAGGTAATTAATTATGTTTTACCTCTATTAAACATCTACTTAAATTAATTACATTGCATAACTAAATGTTAATACTTTATCGGTAACATCATATGTAAATAACTATATTAAACGACAATAATTGCCGTAACACGAATCGTCGCTAATGATGGCCGGTCAAACGTGTCTTCTCACAGTTTATTCATCTTCACCACGGACAATACGATGTGGAATCCTCTGTTCCTCTGTTGGCAAACAATTACAAACATGTCTTTTCAGGTAACTGTCCTTCGAATAATAACTGTCACGCGTGAATATCACAACAAATGGTCAAAGTTATGAAGTTTCCTTTTCACCCCATGATGAAATCGCACCGTGTGTAAACTGACCCATAAGTTAACATTTACTAATAGCATCATACATACCGCTAAATAAATAAATTACGTAATTAACAAACTACTCAGTTTTGTAACTGAGGTGTGTATCATATCAATTAATATACACAACTATTCGGTACTACTGTTTACCGACATTAATATAATAATATTATTAAAATATCAGATCCTTCCAATATATATATATATATATATTTTTTTTTTCTTCATAAAATAAAACAGCCAGTCTGGTCATTTTGTTTCTAAAAAAAAAAATAAAAAATTCTATTATATATACAATAATACATCTATTTATTACCAAAGAGATTGTTGTGCAAAAATATATGTATTGTGTACATCTTAGTCTGATGAATCTTTTTGGGGAACATATATATTGGATCAAATTTCACTTGCTTTTTTCAAATTACAGAAAAACATACAATTTATATCATTATCTGATGCATACAAAAAGTAAAACTGCCTCTTTTGTCATATATGGTGCATTGACTTCAATGAGCCCATCGATGGGGATCGACCCTACACTCACCGCACATTATACAAGCTCTACCACTGGGCTACGGCCAGCCCTATAGACATCAGCAGCATTTCATTATTAGATTAGTAAAAATAGATCCCCTAAAACAGTGTCATACAAGACGTAAACTGAATAATAAGTACATCTTAGCATGTACTATATTATCATAAAGAACAGGATTAAAAACAAAATATTTTAACTGAAATGCCAAAATGTAATTGGCGAATACATATTTAGATTGGCGAAAGAAATTGAAGATTGGCATATTTTTTGCCGAACAAAAATAGCCACCCAGGGCTAGCCCTGAAACCGTTAGTGATGGTGCAGCACCTTTTGTGTTTGTTAGCTATCCTTTTTTGTAAGATGTCAGTTTGGCAAGTAACTCATGAATCATAAAATTGTGGTATATATTATATTGTTTTCCTGGCTGTGAGGATACATAGCAGTTGTGATAGCAATGGGTTTCTTGTCGGTTGTAATTTGAACATAGAAATTAGAATACATGCATGTGTTTGGATGGGTCATAACATTTGGGTTTTCCACTCATCTGTTTGATTTCTACTTGTCATTCAAGAAGTAAGTGCTGGGGTGTCCTCACATTATGATTCTTGACAGTATAGGAATGAAAAGGATTTAGTACGAACTCTGTACATATACTTTTTTTTCTTTCTAATGCTTATTTGTTTGTTTTTTTGTGTTTTTTTAGCTTGTGCGGATAGCCAAGGTTTTAGGAACAGATGATCTGTATGCATATATTGAAAAGTACCAGATAGATTTAGACCCAAGGTTCAATGACATATTGGGCAGGTAAGTACACATGTACTCATTTCAAACACTTAAAGCCGCACACCGTAGCATGAGTTATTAAATGTATGTTGAAGACCAGCCATAGATGCCCATTAATATTTAATTATTATTTGTAAAAATAAATTGTACACAGCCTCTGTCTTAAATAGGACCGGCCTTGGTGGCGTCGTGGTTAGGCCATCGGTCTACAGGCTGGTAGGTACTGGGTTCGGATCCCAGTCGAGGCATGGGATTTTTAACCCAGATACCGACTCCAAACCCTGAGTGAGTGCTCCGCAAGGCTCATTGGGTAGGTGTAAACCACTTGCACCAACCAGTGATCCATAACTGGTTCAACAAAGGCCATGGTTTGTGCTATCCTGCTTGTGGGAAGCGCAAATAAAAGATCCCTTGCTGCCTGTCGTAAAAAGAGTAGCCTATGTGGCGACAGCGGGTTTCCTCTAAAAACAGTGTCAGAATGACCATATGTTTGACGTCCAATAGCCGATGATAAGATAACAAATCGATGTGCTCTATTGGCATCGTTAAATAAAACAAATTTTACTGTCTTAAATATTGGTCTTATTTGGGCATCTTTATTACAGAAACAATTAAACTTAAGAAAACAAACAGTTACTGTCCAATAAATGTATGTAGTGGACAACACATTTATTTTTATTAATTTGGTATTCCACAGGGTTCTACATTAGCTTTCAATATCTACTTGTCCATAGGACAATGTGTGCCTCTCCATTTTTACTTGCCCCATTTGAAAGAGTGCTTATTGTCTTGCATACCAAATGAACTTTGAAAATGTGTAGTTTTAAGACCAGATAGCTTTCAACATCAGTTTTTTCTTACTGTAAAATTGTTATATCCATAGGCATTCGCGGAAACGATGGGAGCGGTTTGTACACAGTGAGAACCAGCACTTAGTCAGTCCAGAGGCATTGGACTTCCTTGACAAATTACTCCGATACGACCATCAAGAACGTTTAACAGCTAGAGAAGCAATGGAACATCCATATTTTTGTAAGTAGATGGAGTTGCCGGCACAGGTTTTTGTGTAATGGCTAGAAAACAGAAGCAACAAAGCATCCATATTTTTCACACGTAATTGGAGTAGGCAGCACTAGTTTTTGTTGTTATGTCTAGAGCAAAAATAAAACATCCACATTGTAAAACATCTGTGTTTTTACAAGTACATGTAGATGAGGTAGGCAGCACTGTTTTTTGTTTAATATTTAGAGAAACAATAGAACACTCATGTTTATAATTCACGTGTAGATGAAGAAGATGGCACTGCTTTTGGTTATAGGTTGTTTAGTCCCCTGTTGGTGCAACCGGGTGGGACTATAGGTTTCATCTCCGTCTGTCCGTCCGTCTATCTGTCTCGCATGTGTTTTCCGGATGTTTTTTTCAGAAGGCTTTGAGCTGAAATTTTGTGTATAGTTTTATCATGTATTATTACAGATCAAGTTTGACTTTCATGACGATTTACCCATTTTTAACGGAGTTATGACCCTTGAACTTAGAAAATGTGGGGAAAAAATGTTGGGCTTTTTTTTTTCAGAAGACCTTTAGATATTGAGCTAAAATTTTATGTATAGGTTTATCACATACCGTTACACATCAAGTTTGACTTTCATGACGATTTACCCATTTTTAACGGCAGTTATGGCCCTTGAACTTAGGAAATGTGAAAATTTTCCGGATTTTTTCAATGCCTGGAGATATCAAGATGAAATTTTTTATATAGCTTTACAGATCAAGTTCAAGTTTCATGGTGATTTACCCACTTTTCAGTTATGGCCCTTGAATTTAGGAGATACAAAAAATTGTTGGGCCCGGTAGGGGACATGTATTGCTTTAGTAGTACTCTCAAAATGCTTGTTAATCATTGATTGAATGTTAAATGTGGCATCTGCACATTATTTCATTGGTCTTAAACACGATAATTGTGTTCTGCAGAACTTTCTGATTACTCATAAAGGATATTTTATATGTACAGTTGCACAGGCAGAACTGCACATACCCACAACATTTTAGATATCAGTTATGATTTGGAAATAACTTGGTGTCTCTAACAGGATTAATGCTTTGACAAATGTCATCTGTGAGCCATAATGTATTTTTAAAAATTATTGTTATAGATTTATCACATCTATGATGTAAATGTTTTTTTAATATTATTTATTTACAGGCCTAGTATAAATCACAAGGTCTGTGGTTGTAAAATAAATGTTAACAGTTTTCTAAATGGTTTTTTTTCACAGATCCTATAGTGAAAGAACAAGGTAGAATGTCGTCCATGTCTGGTCACACATCACCGACGCCCGTTTCTAGTTCAGGACAGATAGGAGGTAGACTGGTTTCTCCTCTCTTAAACACGTATACGTGCAGCTGAATGTGTCTCGTCTGTGTTGTGTGCCAGTTTATACATACATGATGTGTCGCAAGTTGCGAGCACTTAACTTTCAAATGTAACCATTCATATGATCACATTCTGATAACTTAACTGATGTACTGAAATGTGTGAATTTGTGCCGAATGATTGCATTACGGTTTTTAACCTTTGCATTATGCTTTTTCACCTTTAGATTAATCGAGGTGAGATTATTTGGAAATTTGTTCAGCTTAATTTTTGCATAGGTGAACCTGCGGAAATGACTATCACAAGAATGATATATTAAACTAGATGTTGGTTTTAATCTTTAAAAAAAATACATATGATTCATATATAGTCAAAATTATTCTAAATATAAAAATATATGGTTAAATGTGACACATCTGCACCTACTCATCCCATAACAAATTAGTTACGAATTTTGAAATTACGGTTAAACCTGAAGATGTCTTTTTTGTTCATTTTAGAATTTTATTAATTATATTTTGTTTTTATGCAAAATTGTATCAAATTTTTTAGAATAATGTGAATGGTTTAACTTTTCTCTTGCTAAATGTTCTTGTTTTTATAATCAAAACTGTTTGCAGAGTTGATTTTAGAATTTTCAGCTGTTCAAAAATTTTTTTTTAAATGTTTTTTTTTTTTTGATCAAACAGTATTTTGATTTTTTGTACAGTTTAAGTCCTTTTTGTTTGTAAGTTTTTTTCTTCTTCTTATGGTCTTTGTGAATTAGTAATGTCCTTCTATAAGGGTGTTCATTATATTTTAAAATAGGAATCGACTTGTCCAAAGTTGGTGACTCTATTTAGCAAGTTCAGTTCTCACAAAAGTATAATTAATCTGTGATGAGCTCAAAACACTTAACCGTGAAACAGTCGATGCAGGCACAATATCTGACGAATCGTGCTGGATTACAAACATGACAGTAACGTAGCTCATCCAAATGCCCCTTAACCGGTATATCAGGGGCTGTTGTATGAGCTAGTGGTCTCTCTAGGTTTTACACAATCTTGTGAAGGCCTTGAATTTGGTGTCTTGAAAAGACCTTAAAGTTGAAAAGGTCTTGAAAATTGACCAAATTCCCTATAACATCCTTGAATTTTGTTTAAATTAATTTTACTGAAGCTGGAATTGGAAATTTCATCAGTGTTCATATTTTAGACAATATGAAAGCCAAAATACAAGGTGTAAAACATTAATGGAACATGCAAATTGATTTTTCACCATATATATTTAGTTTACAAGTTCAGAGTTACTTCCCTTATTATACTTGTTTATTTCCATTTTGACATAATCTGACAAGATGGCCTCAGATTACAGTTATCTTCCCATTTGGTTGTCCAAAATCCGGAAGTTTCACCGCGCAAGTAGTCTGCTGTTTGACTGTGATTATTTCATGGCAGACAGCTATGAAGTGGCAACTGTTTGACTGAAGTGACAGGGGATAGCATGTAGTTTGTAAACATGTGTAACTTGTTGACATTGAAGACTTGTTTGTAGTAATTCCGGCCCATGCAAAAGTAGTGCTTTTTGTGTAAAATGGGTGTACTCCGGCCTGGTTTAGAGGGTGTGTCTGTTTAAACCAATATGCTGGGAGAAAGAGCTGGACAACAGGGGTTGTCCTTTTCAGGGTATGTGTCCCCCATGCAGGCAAAGGTACATACAAAACTTCACGGGCCTGCTGATATTAATAAAAATGTTATAGCCACTAAGGCTATATAGAAACATATAGCGAAATTAATTGTGGTCTGAGGCCAGATTGACTGTTGGCTTGATACTATCTGCCATTTTATTATTGAAAAAAAATGGCCACTTTGATGCATCTATTGATACATACTCGGGTCATTTACTGGTGTCACTGTGACGTTATGAAGGATCAAACCGGCCTCGGTGGCGTCGTGGCAGGCCATCAGTCTACAGGCTGGTAGGTACTGGGTTCGGATCCCAGTCGAGGCATGGGATTTTTAATCCAGATACCGACTCCAAACCCTGAGTGAGTGCTCCGCAAGGCTCAATGGGTAGGTGTAAACCACTTGCACCGACCAGTGATCCATAACTGGTTCAACAAAGGCCATGGTTTGTGCTATCCTGCCTGTGGGAAGCGCAAATAAAAGATCCCTTGCTGCCTGTCGTAAAAAGAGTAGCCTATGTGGCGACAGCGGGTTTCCTCTAAAAACAGTGTCAGAATGACCATATGTTTGACGTCCAATAGCCGATGATAAGATAAAAAATCAATGTGCTCTAGCGGCGTCGTTAAATAAAACAAAACTTTACTTTACTTTATGAAGGATCAAATTTTATACCTAGACTTGGAAATTAATGAATACAGTTTACAATATTTGAAGATAGATGTACATGCAAAACAGTGTCAAATTTCAAAAAGATTTCTAACCCATAACCTGTTTAAGGGAACTGTTTTGTTTTTATGATGAACCCTCAAATTTGTTCTGTTATATTTATATCGGGATTGAATGTCAAAATACAATCTTTTACGACTTCATTATATTGTTTGATTTTAACTACATGATCTGTGCAATAGGATTTTTAAATGAAATTTTGTGGTTGTCGGGTAACTTGTATTTTATTAAAGGAATGTCTTGTCTCCTTTTGAAATGATGTGATTTGCAGTAATTAAAAGTCAAGACCTTCCCAGATTTATGGATGATACTCGACTACAAAAAGTATAATAGTAATAAGCCTTTTTTTATCTGCCTGAAAATGGAAAGAATATTAAGTAATCAGTGATCACTCTTAAAAGTGCCATAAATACAACAAGAACTGAACACTTATATTCTGTTCTTCTTCATCATTCTAAATTTAATTTAGCTATATGATGGTCAGATCAAAAACTTTGAAGCAAATTTTAAATATATGTTTTCACTCAATCTAACAAGATGCAAATTAATTTTTTGGTACTATGGAAAATGTATACTGAATTTAGAATGTTTATTTTGTCTACAGACACTTCACTTGTTTAAAAGCTTTTGGCTTGCTTGAACTTGTTTCTGACTGGGTTGCCTCATCTTGCCTTTCCCTAGCTTTAACCTGTGAGATTGAACCGCTTTACCTTATTCAAATACCATTGGCTCTGTTTAGTTTTGGAGTCAAGGCTTTGCTTTTATTAAACGAATTTTGCACACGTGGACATGGGTAAAAATGCATTGCATTTTGTTCAATACCTGCATGTACAAAAGCACAAAACTAAAATTTAAGAAGTATGATTGTAGCAGAGCATAACACTTGGCATGAACGTAAAAGGTTTTACAGGATATTCTAATTTACAGTATTAAACAAAATATTTTGTAGCTTTTTACTGTTTATGATATTTGGTACTACCATACTGCATATCTTGTTTGTTAGTTTTGTCAGCATTTTGTCAGTATATATATATATATATATATATATATATATATATATATATATATATATATATATATATATATATATACATATATATATATATATATATATATATATCTATATATAAACATATATAAACATATAGAATTGTTATCTGTTGTTGGGTTGCTTGCAAAGGTGTGTACGCTTTATCACTTGCTTTGCAAGCATCTAGGATATAACCACCCACCATCCAGCATTTTTATAGTTCCTTTGGCTTGATAAAATGAAAGTTTCTGGTCATAATATTTCTAATTTTTTCTAATTGCTAAATAGGGTTCATTTATTTGTTTGTGCCTTATCTGGATGTCATGAATGTTAGTAATAATACATTACATTTGTTGGGGGTTTTTACTTCTAAAGATTAGCATTTATGCAATAAAAAAAAATTCACGGCCTTGCTTGCATAGTATCGTTTATTAGGATTGCAGTACTTACAGCTAGAAAACCAAAATTACATATGCCAATATGATATTAATATGTGGCTTGCCATATATAGGACTTTAATTTAACCGTGTTTTGATATATTGGCTGCAAATTAAACCAAATTATTTTAAAATATGATTAACAAAAGTGAAAAACCAGCTGCATTCTAAATTTTGAAGCCACATAAAAATATTGTCTGTCGTTTGTCATTGATAAAATGTTTACAATTATAACTTCTTTTAAGACTGCAAAGTTTGTTTTCATCTCAGGATTAATTAAAGGAAAGATTTAGGAACCAAATGATAAATTAAATAAATTTGAAAGAAGTTAATATTCAGTAGCTGATTTGATCCCCGAAGTTTGTTTTCAACTCAGGATTAAGTGAAAAATTCAGGAACTGAATACTAAATTAACTACCCAATTTAAAAAAATAGAAAAGGGGAAGAAAAAAAGAGAGTTAATGTTCAATGGCTAATTTGATCTCAGAAATTTGTTTTCATCTCGGGATTAAGTGAAATATTCAGAAACCGAATACTAAATTAACTGCCCAATTTAAAAAACAAAAAAAGTTAATATTGAGTGATTAATTTGCTCTGCGAAGAGCTAAACATGTCTGCTGGTGGGTGCTGTATCCTGGGCGTGTCAGACTTCCACTGAAGCTTGGTTTCTTCTGTCTCTAGGTCCCTCTGTGAACAGCTCTGTTGGGGTTTCGAGCTCACCTGTCATGACTCCTAGTATGTCGCCACTTCCTAACACTGCCGCCACAGCTCAGACGTAGGCAATGTACCGCTGGTGCCGCGACGTCCGGTCCGGGTAGCCTCAACATTCACACACACCGAGTACCAGTTCACTGACTGGCGGGCTGGATGAATGTATTAACTTGCATGGAAGCTAGTCTGTGTTTATTCTTGAAAGAACAGGTTCTCATGTCGACAGATGAAAAACAGAAAAAACTAAAAATGTGTGCATGAAAATTATATTTTCTGTGTGCACGGAACATTACCTTGTTTGTCGTCATGTGTTGTTACGAAGAAAATACAAAAAAAAAAAATGTTGCCTGTTAATGTGGCAGTAACAAATACTAAACCTGTACTTAACTTATTGTTCAATCAAGCAAGGAACAATTGTTTTTATTTAATGTATGTTGTTCTCCTTTGCACACAATGTATTTTCCAAAGAAAGGGGAGAAAAAAAGCTTTGGATGATGAAATGTTTTATTTACATCAATCTAGTTTTTCTTAACTCTGCCAGTAAATACAAATAACATGTCACGGGCAGAATCAGTGCTATGTTCTGAAATAAAGTATAGGTCAACTTTGAAATTTGAATAACGCTGATACAATTGTGCAACATAAAGAATTTACAGATCATTTGTAGTGCATTATATTTGTGCCATGGATGGGATGTAAAATTTTGCATAGGGTGGGGGGGGGGGGGGGGGGGGGGGGGGAATAATTTGTTCTATGTTGCATTGCGAATTGCTGTACAAGTTAAAGAGACAACTACGCAGTTTCAAGATGCATAGTGTAATGTAGCAGTCCAAATATTCATGTCCTGCATATGCCGCAAATAAAATTAATAAACCTATTCCTTGGATGGGAATCAATAGAATCATATTGACCAAAAACACTACTGACGCTCTTCACCGATTTAGTATCACCATGTTGTTTAGAAACGGGTACAGACTACATTGTGTGTAATAAATATGTTTGGTTAGTGGTGGGTAAAGAATGCTTCATGGCAGAGGGCATTCATAAACCGTGTCGACGATAACTCATTGGAATCCTATATTCAGTGGTTCAGTTTATCACAGAGTGTTTTAGAAGAATACTTTACATTGTGTATACTAAATATTTATGATTATTGGGTTGGATGGGTGGTGTTCATTTACAGAACTTGTTTTAAGTATTCCAAAGGTGTATAATCACCGATGCAGGTTATGGCTATTCCTGAATTCATCACGTGAGCATTTTTTAAAATATACAGACCACACCCCAGCCTCCCAATAAAATGAAATTTTATTTTAGCCATGTATCAGCAAGGGAAAATTTCTTGGAGAAACACCAGGCATAAAATAATGTCCACCAAAACCCCAATCTAATTAAAATTAGCTCCACTATTACATGTGGATCTAACACCAGCCAGTTGGAGTTCATGTCCACCAATCAAAACCGTACTTGCAGAATCCTGCCAGTGATTTAAAACTAACAACACTGCATAGTCCCCAATGTCCAGGTAACATTTCGTCTGTAAATAATAATTTAAATATTGACCAATCACACTTCGCCTTTTATAATGTTATTTGGGAGCATACAAATTCTAAAAATATCGGGCGAGTCTATTTTAGTGGCCGCAGTACAGCGAACCTTACCAATACGTACGGGGTGGGTTATCAGTCTTCAATTTTACATTAAAAATTATTTATTTATTTATAAAAAAAACCCAACTAAATCAGTCTTCAGTTTTACATTACAAATTATTTATTTTATAAAATAAAACGTTTTAAGGCATTCGTAATTCACACGAAACATGTATACCCTCAGGATAATTCGGAAATTTTTTCAAATTATTTTTAAATCACTGGCAGGATTCTGCAAGTACGGTTTTGATTGGTGGACATGAGCTCCAACTGGCTGGTGTTAGATCCACATGTAATAGTGGAGCTAATTTTAATTAGATTGCCAAAACCCCCACCCCCACCATGTGATCAATTCTAGAACAGCCCTTGTGTTATTGTGTGTAATATATTAAGTTTGGTAATTGGGTGGCTGGCTAGAATAAATAGTGTCTGTTTTTGGTCAGTCGAGTATCCATTAGATGTTTACAGATGGGTACATGTTACATTATTGTGTGTAATAAATGTATTTGGTAATGAGGTGGGTGGGGTGCATTCACAGAATATATGTTGGTCGGTTTAGTATCCCTAAGGGGGTTTAGAAGAGGTTGCGGGTGACACTGTACATTCGGGCCTGGTTCATGTTAATGAGGCATGTAACACAAAAGTGTCAGTAGAGAGCTAATGTAATGACATTTGGTGCAATACAGAGTAGAGATTACTTGGTAGAAACTGTGCTATTGGTGTTTCACAAATGTCAGAAATGAATAAACGAGACCAGCATTAATGTGAATTTTCACTTGTGTTATACTTGCGCCTGATTTCAAAATAAAAAATGCTGTTTGCGATTTTAGCCAACATTTGACATTACATATAATTGCAAAACTTTTATGTTGTTGTACTATTAACTGATTCAGATTGGCTGACATTTGTCAAAAACTGTATGTCATGTTAGTTTCAGACTATCAGCTGTCACAACAAAGTTTGCCAACTCTGTGGATGTTTTAATTTTCCCAACTCTGTGGATGTGTTTTAATTTTCCCAACTCCCAACTTAAGATCGATGTGCTCACATTAACAACTTATCAGTTGTAGGAGTTGTATACGACGAGAATCAAGTTGTAAGTGTACTCAAGACTAGAAACTAGACAGTCGTAGAAGTCAAGAGATAGACTAGTTGGCCAATTTTGTTGTGACAGTTGGTAAAATGCAGAAAGTGACATCATTACAGTATACCAAATATTTTCGTGGCTAAAATAATTTGCGATCGGGCTTCCATTTTACATTCTCGAGGAATTATTTTAGCGACTGTCCCCCGATAATAAAATCAAAATTACCCATATTTCATTTGCCAAACTCTTTTCAATGACTATTTCACGCACACTTGGACATGTTACCATGCTGTCAGCAAGACGTCAATGTTGTATGTATGTCTGATAAGACGTTATCAATGGAACACGCACATGCGATACAGAAAATTGAAAACCGCAAATATCAGAAGAAATAACTTATAATGATTGATGGTACCCACAAACTTCCATTCAGGGTTACAAAGAAAACAAACAAAACCTTGTGGATAATTTGGCGGGATAAATTTAACCGGTACCTCTGACTGCTTGTCTTTTGTATTCATGAAAATTATACCAAATCGGAAAGAGGTTCGTGCGTAATTAAATTTGCGGTGCTGTCAACATGTTCGCGGTATATTTTATTTGCGAACATTTTTGTGTATACGGTATGTAAAATGTCGATATATACTTAGTGTATTTATCACGAGTCATTGCTCAAATTCAGTTTTCTGGAGAATTGATACTCAATAATCAAGAATAAAAGATTACTGAATGTAGCAATACTATTACATACCACTTTTTTTTAGGCTTGGAAGTCCCAGATAGATGCACACCGTTATATATTCAGAATCTAGGTAATGCAACTGTTATAGACTTGGTTGCCACAGAAAAACACATACTAGGCTAGAAAGTGTTTCATAATGCTGCAGTGTTCACTTCAGTTGAATGCAGGACTCGTTCTCCTGAGGCCTTTTCCAACAGTTGATTGATAACCATTGTACATATCTGGGCCCTTTTTTACGAAGCAATGTTCGCTAGTATCGAACTTGGTGACTTGAGGTCGATTTTACGCTACAGGGCCCTGTTCCATGAAGCGATCTTAGCCCTAAGATTACCTTAAACGTATAGCTACCCTGTGCACTTAAGTTGATCTTAGCCCTAAGATTACCTTAAACGTATAGCTACCCTGTGCACTTAAGTTGATCTTAGCCCTAAGATTACCTTAAACGTATAGCTACCCTGTGCACTTAAGTTGATCTTGGGGCTAAGATCGCTTCGTGGAACAGGGCTCAGATTTTAAAATGTACAACTCTTCGATGAAGCAATCTTAGTGCGATAGTAAACCCAAACTGACTACAATCACAATCCTAACTAAGATTTAAATCTTAAACTTACTAACATCAATGACGGTCATTCTTCGCATCCTTGTTTTGGCTTCGTACACAATAAATATATCAAACAGTAAAAAAAAATATATTTGAGAAAACAAAATAAAATTAACAAAAAAAAAGTTCTGAGCATATTAATAATAAATAGTAAATATTAATAGGAACATACGGTGATTGTAAGCTAAGATTGTTTAGTAAAACAGATGTCAATCATAAGAAAACATTATATTTGCTACCTTAGACGCATGAGGTGAGTTTTAGCGCTAAAATAGTTTTGTAAAACAAGGCCCAGGACAACATACACAGCAGGGTAGTTGAGGATCAGTTGAAGTATTTTCTAGATGCTGTGTATCTTTTACAAGACATTCCAAGCAATTTGTAAGACCGGGTATCCTTGACAACAAGATTGCTACAATTTGTATAGACATCCAAGTACTAGCTACACAGGTTTTGTTTTACACCTACCCATAAATGAATGTGATGTGACTGAAGATGAAGATACCAGTTAAATGTTAACAAGTACTTGGTCTCGACTATTAACCCAAAGGTTTTGTATTTAAGCTAACATGGCTGATCCTACTAAACTGTACACCATAGAACATAAATCTTTGTAGTTCAGGACTATACAATGTAGGCTTCATGTCAGTCCCGTCTGTCCCACACACAGTTTTCCAGTATTCAGAATCTTTAATTTTATAAATTTGCTTCTAAAACCAGAATCCGCCCTTAAGCATTTTTTTCCCCCGGCTAATGTTGCCTTTTTAATCACTAAAACTGCATATTAAATACATTTTCTAACTTGCAGTGGATGTATACTAAGCTTAGTATTCAATGTTGTTTTGATCGTCCTAATTAATGGTTCCAGCCAGTGCACCACGACTGGTATATCAAAGGCCATGGTATGTACCACCCTAAAAAAAAGATCCCTTGCTGCTAATCGAAAAGAGTAGCCCATGAAGTGGCGACAGCGGGTTTCCACTCATTATCTGTGTGGTCCTTAACCATATGTTGACGCCATATAACTATAAATAAAATGTGTTGTGTGCGTCGTTAAATAAAACATTTCTTTCTTTCCTAATTAATATTTTGTGTAGCCCAATCTTTATTTAATTTCCTTCTACTGGTAATAATATATATTTTTTTTCTATGTAGGAAAATTATTGGGAGGTAAAATCCATTTTGAGCTACTGCAAATATTAGGATGACTAGAAAGACAACACACGCATTCAAAACAAGAAAATGTTTAATGTATGTCATTTTAGAGGCCCTATTAGCTGGAAACATGCTGATATCGTTGGAAACTGAGAACAGACTCCACGAAACCGATCTAGACTTGAGACTACCAGTAAATAGTCTGCCAGAGGAAGAGGGTAGGTTTTGTTACGTAGAAATGGGAAGGGTATTCCAGGGCTTCTAGATTTTGGTGTCCCCACTCCCATGGCTAGTGATATTCAATGTTGGGCTAGTAAATAACTACTATCACCATGCCAGATGGCTAGTGAAAAAAATGGGTCAAACGCTGCCTTTAGGTCTATTTTATAAATATGAATATCCTGTATACCCCCACCCCACCCCAATCTGAGGGTTTTTAAGCACGATCTCCCTAGTTTGGTAACATCTCTGATTATTACTATTAATGACATTGTTATGTATTTACTTAAAAGTATGGCTAGTTAATTTTCAGTTCTGGTTAGTAAAGTTTTAAAATCACTGATCCCATTGCTAGTAGATTTTGATAAAAGTTGTACAAGTCCTGGGTATTCAGTTAGCCAGGATGTTATATTTTACCCATATTTCACTTCCTGCTTTTACATGTGGTGGATTGAGTGAGGTGAAATGTGTCCTAGAAGCCTAGAACTTTCCAATTGTAATAAAATGATACGATAACATTTTTAACTGTGATAGCATAACATAAATTTTATTGTCAAACAGATGGGATATACATAAGGTACATCATCTTAAAGCAAACTTGTGACAAAAAAATTAATGATATAATATGTAATTTTAATTGATAAAAATGCTCCAATAGAAGCAAACTCAAAAAGTTGGTTTGTTTTGTTTTTAACGACACCACTAGGATATATTGCTATTAATCTTTGGCTGTTGAATGTCAAACATTTGGTAATTCTGACACAGTCTTAGAGAGGAAACCCGCTACATTTTTTTATTAGTAGCAAGGGATCTTTTATATGCACCATCCCGCAGACAGGACAGCACATACCACAGCCATTGATATGCCAGTCGTCGTTCACTGGCTGAAACAAAAAATGGCCCATTGGGCCCACTGTACCACTGGGCTATGTCCTGCCCTTTATATTAGGAAGAGATGACGTTATATGGGCTACTAATGCTGGTACTCCCCTTTCATCACAGGTCACAATCCTTGGAGTGAGCTATGTCCTGCCCTTTATATTAAGGGAGAGATGACGTTATATGGGCTACTAATACTGGTACTCCCCTTTCATCACGGGTCACAATCCTTGGAGTGAGCCATGTTGAGCTAATTACATTGAAATAGCCATAGGGGCTCTCATATATGTAGGGGTGCAGGCTGGTTTTTGCCCCATTTAAACAAAATGGCCCAAATCTGGATAACATTTATTCATATTGGCATTACTACCAAACCGCTATATATAATTTTCCAAATGAATCGCTATGCATTTTTACATGGATTACAACTAATTTTGAGGATATAATTATGGCAATACACATGTAGTAAAAAAGGTCTTAGGTTTGCACATTTTCCCTGAATATATCTATAATTTTTGCCCTTATTTGAGTTTTTGCCCCTGTCTCCAATGCTGATGTGGATTGATTTTCTTGACAGTTTCTTCCTTTCCCAGAATGAGATTTTGATGAGAAATCTATAATTATAATAATTTGAAGTTAATACTTGTAACCTTGAAGTGTCATCACATAGGCCTACATGTATTTTGACTTCTATTAAAGACACTGTTCTGAGTTTGCTGCCATATTTATGACCATCAGATCCTTTTCAACAACTCATCTCGGCTACAATTTCTTGGTTTTAAAATACCAGTGTCTGTATATTCAATATATTTTGTTCAATCTAATGTTTGTTGTTGCTCAAACTTCTCCCCACCCCCACCCCCCCCCCCCCCCCCCTTTTTTAAACGAGTTTATTACCTTTTTTAAAAATGAGTTTATTACCCTAGAAATTAAATAGTGTCAGGGATGGGGCCCAAGTATCAATACGTTACAGTTAGGGCTGTCAAGTTAACATGTTTAAATGGTATCATTCCATTTATTAAATTTGTAAACGTTTAAAATGAAAATGTTATATGACTGGTCATTAATATTGTTTTATTGAGAAAGTCGCAAGTCCTAGTAGTTTTAAAATAATTCCAATATATATTTTTAAATTTCTATTATAAGCCTTGATTTTTCTTTTTCAAGCATTGCTAGGTTTTTTTAAAACATAAAATCCTTTAGATATGGTATCATAACTAGTTGATTGTTACAGTTCACAAATGCCGTGACAACCAGAATGATAGTTTATTGTATTTTATCCTGTTGTTTGTACTGTATATAATATGCATCTAAAATTGAGAGAAAATACTATTATTATTTGGATATTATACAATTAAACAAAGTAAATTAACTATATTAATGTCATTTGACTAGTTCAAGTTTATCACCCTGCTTTAATCTGTGCCAGTACAAATGACATTCTTCATTTGGAAAGTGTTTCTAGTCTTCAAAAGTCGGCTAATACACGGCAGTATACGGTAGGATAAAGGTCATAACTAGTTGAGAATGTAGAATATCAGTTTTATCTTGTTCTCGTTGAAAGGGAATTCTCCATTTTTGCCTACACAAGATAAAACTTGATATCTTACGTCATTAGCTATTTTTCAAGTATCTGTCATATCGTGAAATATGCCTTTGATGTGGCCGCAGTTGTTACCCAGGAAATAATCATAGTGTTGGTACATTCAGATAGTCATAGTACCACATTCAGTATTGTTTGCGACTTGCAAGTGACAATTTTATGCTGAACTATGATGTATTCAGTTTAATTGGTGATAAAATCGGCCTAGTTTAAAAATGAAAAAATATTAGTTAAAAGGAAGAAAGAAAATAGAAGAAAGGAAGTAAGCTTGTTCAATGAAGATTTCAAGTGGAAAGTTAATATACTCTACATGATGTCTGTAAAACTGAAGTATAGTATACATATTTAAGAAACAATTATTGTATAGGCCTACTATATTAATTCTAGTACTTTTGTTATGGTTTTTTTTTTCTTTTTCAGGTGTGGTATCTATAATAATCACACATAGTTACTATATAATTAAATATTTGGTTCTTTAAATGGTATTGTTTCATTTAATAGGTTCCATTTAAAACATTTACAAGGTTTTGTAAACATGACAGTCCTACTTAGTCGTGTAATCATGTAATGGCAAATGATTGTACAATAATATAGATATATATATAGTAATTATAGCATTGTACACCAGTACTATGGATACCGGTATATGAAAGTATAAAAATTCTCTGCTATATGGAGTTAACTGTGAAAACTGGAAGTAAAAGAAAAGTAGTTAAAGAATGGATGAAAGGAAAAGAAAGAGAAAGACATGACAAAACTTCGTTTTATTTTCCAATATATACATATAGGCCACGGAAAGAAAAGACCAAGGAAACACTGTGATTATTATTTCAGTACGTAGGGTAATTTATGTACAAAACATAATACAGTTATTTCAACACTCTGACAATGCCATGGTGGTTTATTTTGTATTTAAAAATAATATATAATTGTTGCTGGCTTACTGGGATGGCTATTATTACAGAACATTGTGATGCATTCGCCAAAATCAGGTATGTTTTGTTTTTTCAGTTTGAAGACTAATTCCTGATGGGACACGTTAGGTATTACATAACCACCAGCTCACCAGAGGGCGTATTCACTGATGATGGTACAAAATGGCTGCGTTCGTTATATATAATGACGGTCACATTTACCCGTTTTATTAACTATATGATTATACTTGTTGATATTAAGCAATAATGTGCATTATATGTCATTAAATATGAATACCAGGCCAAATGCCTTGACCTTCAGACTACTGGATTAATTTTGGACAAAAACCATGTTGAGTGGGTCTAAAATTAACAAGCTACTCTCGATTCACTAATATCAAAACCTATATTAGCTCGGCCATTTACCTTTCGACCGACCGTTCAAAATTGCGCCAAATTCCCTCAATCAAAATTGCGCACCCTTTTCTTTGGCATTTAACTGCTCCATTCAAATTCCATAGCACCACCACCACCTCCACCCGCCTGCTACCGATTTGATCGGGCTGCTGGTGCTCCCTTGCACCTGCCAGTGCAGGCTGTCCCTCCTCTCCCCTCCCCCCACCTTTCCTGTCATGCGCTACAACAGCTTGTTCTGAATGTACACGTAAAACCCTATGACATGACATGACATGACATGACATAACCGTTTTATTAATTAACTATATGATTATACTTGTTGATATTGAGCAATAATGTGCATTATATGGCATTAAATATGAATACCAGGCCAAATGCCTTGACCTTCAGACTACTGGATTAATTTTGGACAAAAACCATGTTGAGTGGGTACAAGTTTATAATTTTTATGCGCATATATTCACTTAAATAATTTATAAATACATAAAATAAAGTTGTCCAGTATTTGTGTCTATTATTCCCGATATTTATGTCTATTATTCCCGAAAAAACAAACTACGATTCATATCCCAATATTTTTGTGATTTTTGTTGTTGGTAAAACAATCAAATTTATTATCAAATTAGCTGTCACAATCGGCTATCGATCCCTGAAAATTACCGTGACGTGCCGCCATTGTTGTCAACTCAAAATTACAAGTTATTTTCCAAAGAAAAAGAAAACCTAAAGATACAGGAAGTTGGGTTGACTTCTGTTTCCTGTTATACAAGTCTTTCTGGTGAGTGTCATGTGCAAAACAATGGAAAATATGAATTGAGGAATGCACTGTATACAGTGTACAGTATGTTGACTGGCGTGATGTCAGGCGAGATATCTCGCCTGCAGTAGTCTGAAGGTTAATTGTCCCTTACTTTAAAGAAGAAATTGTACCATATTTAACATTAACATCTTACAATGGCAGCAAAATCAAGTTTTGTCTCATAATTTGACTTCTTACGACATTAATTATTTTAAACAAGCGTACAAGGCGTACTGCCTTAATTAGGACGATTGAGTTTAAGAAATCTGCAGATATCGTTACATTCGGGATGAACCGTACTCCAGAATGCCTTCATTCCCTTTTCTTGTTGATCGTAGGGACTGAATCGCTCAATGCCCTGTGTGTTGAACTGTGGGTCCGTCAGGTAGATTATTCCACTGTTGTCAGCAGGGAGCCAGCCTTGCAAGTCGACAATCATCAGAACCTTTCCTGATTCGCAGTATGAGAAATGGCTGAGTGCGGTCGCTAGTTCCCGCCCCACCACACTGAAGTAAGCCAGGTTGTTGGTGAGCTTGTTGAAACTCCCACTCAGGAAAGGCTCCACGTTCACCCAGTCCACCAGGGTGCCATCCTGGGAGAGTAGTTGTAAGTGGGCGGCAGGAAGAAATTGAACCTACAAGTAAAAAAATTGTTTTATTTAATGATGCACTCAACACATTTTATTTATGGTTATATGGCGTCGGACATATGGTTGAGGACCACACAGATATTGAGGGAGGAAACCCACTGTCAAAGCTCCATTTAAATTACTTCATTTCAAGGTGTTATTTGGGACATCAGATTCAGAAATGTGATTTGCCAAACTTTTTTTTTGACGAGCTTTTTGGGGGATGGGGGTGGGGTGGGGATCTAAGTTGGATCTAAAATGCTGAAAAATTATCTTGATTTAACTACGGTATGGTATATATAGAGTTTTGACTTTCATTTCAGCTCTAATGTTTAAAGAATACCAGCACCACATCCTGGCACTACAAATTCTGCTATATTTCATTAATTTTACTGTGAAACTACAAACTGATATGTCTAACAAATAATTTTGGCAAACTGGAATTGCATGCAGAAAAAACAACCAACCTACTTAAAATGAAGGTTTGTACAAGGTATGAGTTATCTATTCTAAGGGTTGGGACGCAGCCCAGTCCAGTAATAAAACACTCACTTGATGCACGGTCGGTCTGGGATCGATCCACGTTGGTGGGGCCCATTGGACTTAATGGCTGCAGCCAGTGCACCAAGACTGGTACGTCAAAGGCTGTGGAATTTACAATTGTCTGTGGGATGGTACTTATAAAAGATCTCTGGCTACTAATGGAAAAATGTAGCAGATTTCCCCTCTATGTCAAAATAACCAAATGTTTAACATCTAAAATCTGATGATTAATAAATCAATGTGCTCTAGTAGTGTTGTTAAACAAAACAAACTTTGATCTATTCTAAATGCATAAGTACTGAAAACATACTTGATGATAAAGTTCTAAATTCTTGGCTTGGATTTACAACAGGAAGTTACAATTTGTGTAAAAATTCTCTCATTACCTGTATTTCAGTTTTGTAGCTTTGTAACATCTGGTTGAACTTCGTCACATAGTAGCCAGCGGTCATCTGACAGATGACATCCTGCAGGTATCGATGTGGAGCGCGCTGTTTTTTGTAGCGCTTACAGACATACCTGAAATGAATGACATAACAGTATTTGTTTAAAAACCCAGTTGTCCTCCCATCATTTAATATCTTTCAATGGATCATTCATAAAATAGATCCTAGATGTTTCTTTATCTCTGCTGCCATGAGGATAAAGGTCCGATCCCATTTTTTTAATTGGCCATTCATTTATTCTTATTTCCATGCTCATATCTAATTATGGTTCAAGTATGCTTTCCTGGACACACCATCTTTCTGAGCGGTCTGTCCAGGACAGTGGGTTAGTAGTTAATTTGTTAGTGGTTAGTGAGAGAGAAGTCTGTGTAGTGGCTTTACCCTCCCCAGTGAGTTGTTAAATTCACTCTGGGTGGGAGCTGGTACCAGGATGCGAACCCAGTACCTACCATTCTTATGTCCGGTGACTTAACCAGTGTTCGAGATTAACGGTATCCCGGTATCCCGAGGATACCAGAATTTAATTTTGGATACCAGACTTCAAGAACCCAGTATAATGTTTTTTTTTTTTTAATCCTGCTATTTTATTTTTTGCTAAACAATGGAAGTTGTCATTTACTGGTGAAGTTAAGTCACAATAGTTTCGAGCTCGTACCCAGTCTAATGCTATGCCATAACAATATCTCCCCCAACTCGTCTAATGCAACACTGGAGTAACAGCGGCATAGCAATAGACTGGGAACCGCTAAGTCGCTATTGTTCTTGTTGGATGTTTCCTCCCTTCAAATTTTATTTGAGATATTGATTCCACATCTACAGAAAATTGATACAGATAGGTTTATCATTAATAATATCAGAAACACGTAACAATTACTCCTAAATATTAATTTGTTAGTATTATTCAAAAATAGATTGTTTGATTGCAAATTTCACAAATTCCGTGATTGCGGTGTTGCAATAGACTGGGAATGAGAAAACTGTCGTCCAAGTTTGTTAGGGTGTTATTTATGAAGTTCATTTAAGTGGGATACCAAATTCTCAGGTGGGATACCAGATTTTGAAATGTTAGTATCCAACTGGGATAGTGCCCCAAATTTTTAATCTCGAACACTGCTTAACCATTACATAACCGAGGCTTGTTTTCATTGGCTTGATTTGTTTTCCCTATAAGAAAACCCCCATACTTTTTGAAAACATTTCGATTAAAATCTAGCTTTTAATTTATTATGGCCTTAATGCTGAACACCAAACAAATTAAAGCTTTAATAAATGTGGATTATAAGCCTCCATCATATGTCTTTATTATGCGGTCATGTGGGATAGAAAAAGTACACCCGAGGTGGTGGATATATCAACCTGGGACGAGACTTGCAGAGTTCCACGGGCAAAATTTTCACCACTGTGGGTGTACTTTTTCTATCCCACATGACCGCTTATGATGGAGTCTTTTTCTCTCATTCATTCAGTAAATAAACCATTATTTTACACGAATAGACAAAGATGGCTGAACAAGTAACTTTTTTATTTGACCATTTTATCATAAATAAACTGCACTATCGTATTTATTGTGTTTGTTTCATGTGTGAAATAAAATTTAACACTACACATTAACAAGATGTCTTTGATAATGAAGGTTTTAATAACAAAATATTAATTTTAAAATATGTCTAATGACCTCAAATCACTATCTCACATTAATATGACTTCATATATTACCAACGACATCATGAGAAACAAGTGCACGTGATATCCCATGTAGGACAGAAATTTCATACATAGGATAGTTCTGTCCTGCATACCTGAGGATGAGAGAATATACCATCATCATAAAGGAAGATTTGTTTAACACCTGGTGCTATAAAACGTTTAGAATATTAACTCTTAGACTTGATGCCATACACATTGTATATGTGCATGCATGTTCGTTTCTACCCGTCTTTAACATTATTACAAAATATATGCAGCAACTTGTGTTGTCCTGGGTTGGGATATGGGGTGGGTGGGAGCATTAGTTTCTACCCCTGCCTTTTACAAGATCAGGTGGGGGTAGGGGTGGGGTGGTGGTGGTAGAATTAAACATTACTTTCCACCCCTGCCTTTAACATTATTACAAGATCCATTCAGCAGTTTATACGGGTCTGGAGCAGTGGGAGTGGGGGGTGAGCATTAGTTTTTACCCTGCCTTTAATATTTTATAAGATCTAGGAAGAGAGATAACCTGATAACATTTTACATTCCAAGAGGCCTTGATGGTGTCGAGGTTAAGCCATCGGACATAAAGCTGGTAGCTACAGGGTTCGCAGCTCTGTACGGGCTCCAACCCAGAGTGAGTTTTAACGACTCAATGGGTAGGTGTAAACCACTACATCCTCTTCTCTCTCATTAACAACTAACTTCTTGTTCTAGACAGACAGCCCAGATAGCCGAGGTGTGTGCCCAGGACAGCATGCTTGAACATTAATTGGATAGAAGCATGAAAATAAGTTTAAAAGCAAAAAGGTCTTGATGAAGAAACTGAATGTGAAACACTTTGACATTGTATAAGATCTAGGAAGGGAGACAACCTGGTAACATCTTACTTTCCAGGAGGTTCGTCTTGATGAAGAAACTGAATGTGAAACACTTTGACATTGTATAAGATCTAGGAAGGGAGACAACCTGGTAACATCTTACTTTCCAGGAGGTTCGTCTTGATGAAGAAACTGAATGTGAAACACTTTGACATTGTATAAGATCTAGGAAGGGAGACAACCTGGTAACATCTTACTTTCCAGGAGGTTCGTCTTGATGAAGAAACTGAATGTGAAACACTTTGACATTGTATAAGATCTAGGAAGGGAGACAACCTGGTAACATCTTACTTTCCAAGATGTTCGTCTTGATGAAGAAATTGAATGTGAAACACTTTAACATTGTATAAGATCTAGGAAGGGAGATAATCTGGTAACATCTTACTTTCCAAGAGGTTCGTCTTGATGAAGAAACTGAATGTGAAACAAGATTGTATAAGATCTAGGAAGGGAGATAACCTGGTAACATCTTACTTTCCAAGAGGTTCGTCTTGATGAAGAAATTGAATGTGAAACACTTTGACATTGTATAAGATCTAGGAAGGGAGATAACCTGGTAACATCTTACTTTCCAAGAGGTTCGTCTTGATGAAGAAATTGAATGTGAAACACATCTCTGCATTTTCCCTTTTTTCCTGTAGGGATTTCAAGCTCGGTGCTCTGATGGACAATCGTACTTTGTTTTGTCCAGTTGCCGGTCACAGGGTCGTAGGTAAATAATTCACCTCCTGTTGACACAAGAGTACTAAAATCAAGTCAAATAAATAGGAGTAAATGTAGAATTATTCTATTTAGGGAGAGCAACTTTTAAAAATGTCACCATCAGTGAAACCAAACTGATAAATAAGAAAAAACAACAGCAATTCAAGCAAAATCTAATATAATTGATTTGTTTTGATATTTGCAAACTGTCATATTCTTTTTCTATTTTTGAAACTTTTAATTGATGTTTGGTGTCTGATGTGGTGGTATTGCCAGTCTATTTACCCGTGTCTGCACAATATTTTATAAATATATACCAGTACAGTTGACCATGTCTAAAACTAAAATTCATAATTGACAAAATGTGCTGGAATACACACAGATTAGACAGCTTTCACCAAATCTATTGTCACTGGATGATATTGTGATCATGCTGGTTTACACAGAAATCCAGATTACATAGATGTCAGTTTGGACAGTATACACTTCTGTAAATACTTACTGTACACTTTTGGTTCATTTTGTCCATCTGATAAAGGAGGTGTCCACTTCTTCAAATAGTCCGAGAGGTCCTCACCTGACCTGACACTCTCCCCAAGCTCCAGACTGTCGAGAGTATCAGTGTCCACTGTAGTGCCAGTTAGATCCACCAAGGGAGACAAGCCACCACTGCTGTCTGTGCTGCTACTCTTCGCCACGTCACTGTCTGTGGTGTCACAGCTGCTTTTGGTTGTTGCATCAAAGTCGGCTAGTGATGAAGACTTTTCCGAGCTGCTACTGTTTACCACATCACTACCAGTGCTTTCAAAACTGCTTTTGGTTGTTGCATCAAAGTCGACCAAAGATGAAGACTTTCCAGAGCTGCTATCTGTGGTGTGTTCATATGCAGAACTGCTACTCTTTGTGGATTTAGAGAGGTTTGCAGCTTCAGATGATGAGTTCTCTTCACAGATACCTTCTTCAGCCTGCTTGGACAAATACCTGATGGCTGCCAAAGATTTACCAGTGTTGGTTTTTTTACCCTTACCCAGCGACTTGCTGACTTTGGTAATCTGAGTTACCGAGAGATTGATGACTGCAGGTGCGTCCCCCACAACATTATCCTCCTCCTCTGAGTCCGACTCATCACCTTGACTCACACTGGATGTGTAACTTGATGACAGCATCGCGTCATGAGAGATGGGAAGGCCAACAAATTTCTGTATCGGCTTTCTCGGAAACTGATTCATGTACCTCGTCTTTGATGAAGCAGCTGGGAATGTTGAAGATTGATGCCTGTCCTTGGGAGCTGGGGATGTTGCAGCACCACTGCTGATAGCTCCTTCAGTTTTGTGGGCCGAGTACATCACAGCACCATCACTGGCAATGTTAACTGCACTGGATGAAGTCCGTTCAGAAACGACATCCCCCGACCCACCATCACCATCACCATCACCCTTCACTTTAAGTCTCTTTTCTGTGGAACTGCATTTCTCTGATTGTTTTTCCTCCAGCTTTTCCGATGAACCTGATTCCATGGATGCAGTTGAAGAGGAGACCTCAGTGACATATGCTTCACTTCCCTGTAGTGGAGGGAGTCGCAAAAAACTCAGTGCAGTGTTCATGAGGTGCACGGAACGTCTGGTGTGCTTCACAGTGTTTTTGCTCTGGTCACAAAGATACCGGTACAGCTCTAAGCTGAGCTGTTCGCAGTATCTGGACAGCGCTCTGTCCTCTTCAACAGGCGAGTACCACAGAGTGAGACTGATCATGAATACTGCTCGGACGAACTCGAAGAACACTTCAGCACTTTTCAGAAAGTCAACCTTCTGGTGACCAGCTAGACTTTGTGTGACTTTGTCGACGATCTTCTGAAACCACTGGTACTCCTCCTGCACCGATGGCTGCTGGATAGCAAACATCAGCAAAGATTCTTCTGCCACTAACTGAAAGAACAATTAAAGGAGTCTTTATTTAATTATTCTGGAACACATTTGTTTTTAATCAGCGGCTAAACATTTGGCTGACACCTTGGCATGTTTTAAACTGTGACTTTTTTGTGTCTAGTATATAGTTACAGGCACAAACTTAAGAATTTGTTACCTATGGCAATTCAAATTTTTTTTTTGCTTGCAATTTTAAACCAATAACTTTTGCAATAAATAAACATGACTAAAAAGAAAAACTTACCCCCTCAACCATCAGCAATAACTTTTAACCAAATTGCAAAAAACAGCCATTAAATTGGTAAAGCCCCGGACATACGGCAATTCATATCGCTATGGCAACTGCCGTCAGTACTATCATGAAGTCCTGTAGTTATTTTGCAACTTTTTCTAAATAATGAGAGAAAACCTGCTGCTGCCATAAAAGAAAGTTTGTTTTGTTAACAACTCCACTAGAGCACATTAATTAATTATTGGCTATTGGATTTCAAACATTTGGTATGCTGCAGCCATAAAGGCTACTCCCAATGAATAGCAGCAAGGGGTCTTTTACATGCACTTTCCCACAAACAGGACAGCACATACCACAGTCTCTAATATACCAGTTCCGAGGCATTAGTTTGGCTATTAGGTGTCTGATAGTAACATGTGATAATTGTGATCATATGGTGTTGAGAATAAGAGAATAAACCAATTCCACCACATAACTTGTTACATACACAAATATATATATATATATATATATATATATATATATATATATATATATATATATGCATGCATAAAAGTTAAATAATAGTGTTCCTGTAAAACTATAGATTTTCATATTATGTTCATATTTGTTTGACCTATATGTAAGAGCCATCTCTCCATAATAGTAGGTCCCTTGAGTGGTTGTTGTATATTCAAACTGTAGAGTTTAGTAGGCTAAACAAATTAATAAAATATAATTTCATTCTCCATGGAAAAGACACCCTCCCCCCCCCACCCCCTCTACTAACATGATGTTTGCACAATAGAAAAGTGTAAGATTCTAACTCCAAATATCCCAGTGAAATGAAAACCAAATGAACCTGATGTTTGCAGAGAAAGAAAGTCTGTCCAAGATTCTCTATGTATCGCACTGCCTCCACTCCTTGCACATAGGCCTCATAACACGGATGGCTTGTTCGGAAATGTTGCGGAAACTTGTGTTTCACCTGAGAAAAGTCCTGCACTGACAGTTTGTTGAGACATCGAGTGAGAAGTCCGAGTGACGACGAGGTTCCTTTGTCGTCATGCAGCACGTTGAATGAATCGACAGATTCAACCAGGGGATCTATGGCCTCTTTCCACAGACCTACATATACACAGAAAGAAAGAAAGAAATGTTTTATTTTAACGACGCACTCAACACATTTTATTTACGGTTATATGGCATCATACATATGGTTAAGGACCACACAGATATTGAGAGAGGAATCCCGCTGTCGCCACTTCATGGGCTAATCTTTTTTCGATTAGCAGCAAGGGATCTTTTATATGCACCATCCCACAGACAGGGTAGTACATATCACAGACTTTGATATACCAGTCGAGTCATGGTGTACTGGCTGGAATGAATATATATACATAGAAATACATTCACACATAACCGTATGTTTAAACATGTATACACAAAGCAGGCACATGGGGGGGGGGGGGGTTGAACACCCCTCCCCCCGATGGTCAAGCAAATGTTCAATATATTTTCTAGGGGAGCATGAATGGACCCCTCTCTACAAACTTTGCATGCCACAGCCAAGATCCCACCCATGCCCTATAGTGAATAACTGGTTACTGCCTTAAGATAGATGTTTATCCTGAAGTGGTTAAAATGGTTAATGCTGTGAGGCTCTGTCAAGTGTCATTTACCAATTGACCTCATTTGGATATCTGTAAGTTCATATCTTAAGGTAGTAACCAGTAATTTTATCTATTCTGCCATCCAAGAAGATTAGTTAAAATATCATATTTATTCTATCTTTCGTAGAAAATTGTGTACCATCAGTGTGGCAAGTGTTTGGCAGTATGACATCATTCTTTGTGAGACATAATAATTCTACTATATTCTGTCACATAAAAAAGCAGAGACAATAATTGTAAAATATTTACCAAGGTTGTGCAGTATTTGACCTTTGACCTGCACACACACAGCCTTGACATTTGTGTACTGGTCTTCTGTCTTGTATTCCCATTTTCTTTCTAAAACAAGCAAATAGATTTCTCAATATTCATTCGTAACAAAAGTTAAAATGTTTTCTAAAATAAATGATAAAAAATGGTGACAAAAGTATGCACAAGTTATAGTTAACCGGGCTTCGAAAAAATAGTACTTGGGAATGTCCAAAGGATCATGCGACTATTAATGAAGTTAATGAAAATTTAATGTTGTACACTTTACATTACCTAAATCAGCGACTGCAGCTAAAATATCAAAGAATGTTCATGATCTATAAATAGATAAATAAAAATAGATGATTAAAAATATACTCCAATTCTAAATTCAATTTGTGACATATCTATTAATTTGATCAAAACAGACATTATATAGTCCATGAGCCAGTCACAATTTGACTACCAAAAAATGGGACTAAAAGCCACTATGGTTTTCAGTTAGCCTGATGTTTAAACTGTATGAAAAGATGTTATGGCCATTTCAGAAGCTAAGTTAAATATGAAAATGCTGGCCATTTTTCAAAATGGCGATAATGTTTTTATACGTTAGTAAATACATGTATTAGCCTCTTCTTATTACGTTTGGAAATGACAGCATCAAGAACTTTCATCGATCCGTGTAAATCTCCATCATCCTTCATGATACGTGCTTTGCGAATTACCACCTGGGGAGCAACGGGGGTTTCTGGAGATTTGAACATGATGAGATCTACAACCTTCAGCAGGGCTCTGGATGAACCAAATCTGTAAGCTGCCCTGTCAGCAACATATGCAATAGCAGCCGCAGTGTCATAATCTTCTGCCTGAACTGCTTCAGCTAAACAATACTATCAAAAAATAATAATAATACAAAATTTAAAACCAATACCCTGTTAAAACAAAAACATGACATTAAAACAATATGTAGTACTCAAACGAAATTTGTTTTCCTAAAAGCAGAGATTGAAACTGACATGGACTAAGAGACAAGTACCGCTCAAAATATACAATAGGCTTTCTAAACTTCGAACCAAATTGTTAACAACTACAACAAATTACTCTCCTACCTTTAATTACGATTACATTCCCCCCAAATTTTGTCCACATACAAGTTGTGAAAAACCCATTACAGTGACACAGATTCCACATGAGACTGTAATGATGTCGCCAGTATTGACTTCGCTGAGATAGCATAGGGCAAAATACATGCAGTTTTCTGCCATCTGCCATTTTGCTTTTTTATGGAATACTCTTCAAGAGGGGTGAAAGCCTCCTAAGTATGTGACATATAATTAATATAAAATTAATGATCTTCAGTGGTATATTTAAACCAAAAAAAAATAAAATAAAAAATTAATATGACGTCATTACGTTTGCTTTTATATCATAACATATTATGATGTTGCTAGATTAAGTCATATCCTTTCACCCCTCTTGGCGAATATTCCATAAAAAGTCAAAATGGCAGCCGTCACAAAATTACATGCTTTTTGCCCTATGCGATCTCAGTGAAGTTGATATAGGTGACATAGTTATCATCTAGTATGTGGAATCTGTGTCAATGTAATGGTTTTTCCTAGATTTCTGTCTGGATAAAATGTGAGTAAAATCTAACGAAAAATAAAGGTAGGAGATCAATTTTTTGTAGTTGTTAACATTTTGGTTGGGACTTTATAATCGGGTACACAAGCAGCTTTTTCTTTCCATCTTAAAGTATCAGGGCTAGCTCTGGGTGAGCTGAACATTTCGCCAAATTATCTATTAAACTTCAAAAATGGCAAAAATCCACTTTATTTTTCAACAAAATATCAATCATTACATTAAATGCTTTCGCAAAATTAAAATAAAATTTGAAAAGATTTCCACCTGTTACCCACCCACCCCAATTATATTAATACATGTACATAAAGAGGGAATCTCACCTTAAACCAAAAGGTAACCCTAAACCTAAAACAAACCCTAAATATAACTAACCCTAACCCTAACAATACGGGGACAATGGTCGGATATTTGACCTAAAATTCACTAGCTGTTTTTAAAATGTGCAATTGGCAAATTTGGCGAATGGCAGAGCTAAAAGTAAAGTTTGTTTTATTTAACGATGCCACTAGAGCACATTGATTTTTTATCTTATCATCGGCTATTGGACGTCAAACTTATGGTCATTCTGACACTGTTTTTATTTGCACTTCCCACAGGCAGGATAACACAAACCATGGCCTTTGTTGAACCAGTTATGGATCACTGGTTAGTGCAAGTGGTTTACACCTACCCATTGAGTCTTGCGGAGTACTCACTCAGGGTTTGGAATCGGTATTTGGATTTAAAATCCCATGCCTCGACTGGGATCCGAACCCAGTACCTACCAGCCTGTAGACTGATGGTCTAACCACGACGCCACCGAGACCGGTTAGCAGAGCTAGCCCTGGGTACTATACCACTAAATAATTTAATCAATACATGTGGTCTTGAACTGCTTTTAACATTCTAGCTTGAGATTCAAGATTAAAATTAAGCAAAGATTGCTTCCCATTCTACATTATAAATTTCGAGGCTTGTAAAAAAAAAATTAAAATTAAAAAAAATTAAACAGATTTAATTTTTTTTAAATAAAAAAAAAAAATTATTCAATTTTTTTTCAGACCTACAGTGATGAACATTCACAGATGCACCTATAAACCAAGTTCATTCAGATGTATGATTTATAGTGTGTCAGAAATGGAGCTAACTTTTAACATTGAGATAAACATAGGAAAAGAAATTCCTAAAACGAGGACTTAGAAATACAAGAAATATACAGGAATTTAGAATCCACACATGCTTTACTGAACCTCTTCAGGTGGTATAATATAGATCTTTTTTCTCTTTTTTTCCCCCCCAAAACTAACTCATTAAATCCAGCCTATATAAAAAGGTTTGCTTCATCCAACTGACGCCTCATGCTGCCTGCGTTCATTAAAACTCATGAATATTGTATTTCCCAATTCACAAATTTTAAATAGTCTTTGTTTGGCGAAATAACCCGTGAACACAACTTGTGAACTGGGGTAGGATTTTGTGTGGTAGGGGGGGGGGAAATGGAAAAACAAACACAAATCATTCAGGATTGGAGTGACCGTGCATTTTATCTATAAATCTCCCTGAATGCTCTCCACTTGGTGAAGCAGTGTTGAGAATTTGGAAGTTGTGATTTCACGATAGTCACGAGCACCAAATGAACGCAGCATCATACTCTGGTAGTGATTGAATTAATGAAAATTGAAATTATATCATTAACAAAAATCCCACAAAGTTCATACATAAAGAATTTCCAGATGGTTAAGACCCGGGACAGCTTCATTAGGAGACGTCATCATCTCCGGGGTGAGATCAGGCGGCAGAAAGGGAACCTCTTGTTTCAGTGCTGTAGTAATAAGACTCATGATGTTTTCTGGAATCACGGCCATCCACAGCCGTAATCGTGCAGCCTCTGTTAAGGTCGTCTCACGTCCATGGAATATTGTTGAAAGAATGCCTGCAATGTATAAACGAGAATTGCATGAAATGTAGAAGTCTGTATCCAACTATATAAATGTACTGATTTGGAATCACTCAGGGCTGCAGCCATGGATTGGTCATCTCAATAAACTCAAAGAAAAAAGACAAAAATGGAAGGAAAAATTCAAATTAAATTTTAAATTGACATACAAAATAAAATATTTTGGATGACAATTTTTTTTATTAACCTAGTTATCAATTATAATAATAATAATAATAATAATAATAATAATACATTTAAAAAACTTTTATTGTAATTACCATCCAAAAGGGTAACGATAAAGCAGGTTTCATTGGTCTAGGATTCACAGTTCGCCATGAGTAAAATCTCTCTCTCCTGAAGTGTTGCTAGGTGAGCAATCACATGAAGTTCGACAAACTATATATTAACATTTTTATTGCAGGGTGATCAATTTGCCGCTTTCTTAAAACTTTTCCATGGAGTTTGGAAAGAAGTGGGAGTGATCACTGATCATTCGCCTTTCCTGGAGAACACTGCATTTTGTGAAAAATGGAGCTATGGTAACAGCAAAAAACAATTCAAGGTTCCAGGTGCATGGGACTTCCATCTAAAACTTTGTTACTTGCTTGATATACTAATTTTTCACATCTACTAATGTGAAATCTATTTCTGATTCAGGGCTCGAAAATAGGAAGTAAAATATGGCCTGCTGTTATTTTTAAAAATAGCAGTCCAAACAACATATGACTAGCTAAGAAAAAATATGGCAAAAACCGTTTAATTGTATTTGGGTATGGCTTAAATGTTGCACTGATCATGCCGTGGAAGTGTTTTGAATATAAAACAATTCTGATATTCCGACAGAATGCATTTCTGAAAGGTAAACATTTATAAAAACCGAATATTGTCCAAGCTGTTTTAGTACACGCCTGTCATGGGCACAGTCTAGGATGAGTAAGATCCGTCTTTTATTCATAGGCTCCAAGAATGGCAAGATGACACATTATCAAGACTCACCCTTTGCTATATCAGCCAGTTGCTATTTTTTTTACACAAAAGGACTAAAACTTTTAGACTTTGGCTAATAAAATATTCCTTAAATTAACCACATTTGAATGATTTTCAAGGAAATCTCTACATTTCTGAAAATCTGGCTACGCTAAAAACAATGTTCAGTGTGAGCCCTGCATATTCCCTGCACCCCAACCTCCCTGCACCCCAACCTCCCTGCACCCCAACCTCCCTGCACCCCAACCTCCCTGCACCCCAACCTCCCTGCACCCCAACCTCCCTGCACCCCAACCTCCCTGCACCCCAACCTCCCTGCACCCCAACCTCCCTGCACCCCTGCACCCCAACCTCCCTGCACCCCAACCTCCCTGCACCCCAACCTCCCTGCACCCCAACCTCCCTGCACCCCAACCTCCCTGCACCCCAACCTCCCTGCACCCCAACCTAACCTCCCTGCACCCCAACCTCCCTGCACCCCAACCTCCCTGCACCCCAACCTCCCTGCACCCCAACCTCCCTCCCTGGAGATGCAAATTTGTAAACATAAAATAATACCTCAAATATGTAATGGTAAATATAAGACCAAAAATAGAATTAATAGAGAAACAATTAACCTTCATCTTGTATTGGCTCCAAGTTGAAATACTGGAGAATATTTTCACAAGCAGCAGCCATATTGGGTCTTCTAACAGCTTCAAAGAAACACAGTTAATTCTTTATATTTATGACACACCTGTGAAAAGATAAAAAAAAAAAAAATGTTTTTTGGGGTGGGTTTTTTTTTGGTGAGAGAAATTTAGTTTTTTTTTTTTTTTTTTGGTTCAAAATTGACATGAAGCATAGAGTAACTTTCCCTCAAAATGCAGAATATGAAAGAAAGAAATGTTTTATTTAACGACACACTCAACCCATTTTATTTAGGGTTATATGGCGGCAGACATATGATTAAGGACCAGATATTGAGAGAGGAAACCTGCTGTCGCCACTTCATGGGCTACTCTTTTCAATAAGCAGCAAGGGGTCTTTTATATGCACCATCCCACAGACAGGGTAGCACATACCACAGCCTTTGATATACTAGTCTTGGTGCACTGGCTGGAACAAGAAATAGCCCAATGGGCCCACCGACAGGGATCGATCCCACACTTACCGTGCATCGAGCGAGCGCTGTACCATTGGGCTACGTCCTGCCCAGAATATGTAGTGCATATTAGTGATTAATATATCAAATATTGGTTTTCACCGAACTTATATCCAATTACGGTTCAAGCACGTGTGTCTGTGTGTGTGTGTGTGTGTGTGTGTCTGTGTGTGTGTGTGTATGTGTGTGTGTGTGTCTGTGTGTGTGTGTCTGTGTGTGTGTGTGTCTGTGTGTGTGTCTGTCTGTGTGTGTGTCTGTGTGTGTGTGTGTGTGTGTGTATGTGTGTGCGTGCCTTCAATAAAAACTTTAAAAACATATTGGACTATTTTACCTTTGTATGAACATATCTTTTTTAAAGTTCAGTAAATTTTCAGTCCATATTATAGCAGGAGAACAGCATAGCCCAGTGGTAAACTGCCCGCTTGATGTACAGTCGGTCTGGAATCGACCCCTGTCTATTGGTCCATTGGTTTATTTCTCGTTCTGGCCAAAGGTTGCGGTATGTGCTATCCTGTCTGTAAGATGATGCATATAAAAGATCCTTGCTACTAATGGAAAGAATGCTGTGGGTTACCAAATGTTTGACATCCAGCAGCTGATTATTAATAAACCAATGTGCTCTAATGGTGTTGTTAAACAAAAACATTCTTTTTTTAAAATTATAGAAATGTGAAATTATACTTTTTACGGGTATAACTAAGGGTATACCGATAAACAACATTAATTAAAAATGTTGACTATTAATAATTTATGCATGATTATAAATACCGTATAATATATATAACAGTTATCAAACTAGGGTATGACAAATTCTATTCAGTTTTAGTTTGACGATAGAATCATAGATGTATTGGATGGCAGATTTGACATTTTATATGTTCTTCAGATTTATGTAACTGGTTACACAAATTAAATGCCATCTAAGCATCTTGTACTAGGGTCGTAGCTAGCGGGCGGGGAAACTGCCCCAGAAAAAAAATGCGGAAAACATTATAGAAACGTAAAGAAAATGCTCTTTCAGTTTTTGACCGTTTAAGTTTTAGACTATTAACTACTCAGTTGCCCCCACCCCCCAAGAAAAAATCCTAGCTACGGTCCTGTATACCAAGTCCTTATAATTATACTATACTTAATTAATTGCTTTATCCCGCACACAGCCATATATAAGTACCCGTTCCTACCTCGTGGGGTTCATTTGAACATACAACGCAGAAAGGAGAACTTAATATAAATAGCCTACTGTTCCGCATTTGTAAGTTTTTGTTTTTCCCCAAATGAGTCACACAAGTTGTAAGTACGCATTTCTAAAAATATGCTAGTCTCTTTAAGACAAAAATAATTATTTCAATAAGTAACTATAATATTAATTTATTAGTAGTAGTATTAACGATGTTGTTTTAATAATTATGGGTAATGTTACTATAAATTAATTGTGCAAGTATAATACTGTGAGCTCTTCAAAAGGGGATTCCCCCATTCGGAATTGGGCCGCCGACCTTTCCACTCGGTTCTCTATAATCAACGATTGTTGTTTCGGAACCGCGATTGCCTCATCAGTAGAGATGACTACTGCGGTCAGTTTTACTATTGCAATAATTAAAATACTATTGTGATAGTATTGCAATACATGCCCGTACGCAGGGGTGGGAGTGGGGTGCGAGGGGTGCGTACGCACCCCACCCCACCCCCCATAGTCTGCCGAGGTCCGTCCGTGGATGTGTAAAAAATATTTTGAGGCAAAGAAACATTTCAAATTTACTTCCCAGAATGCAGGAAAATGCATCTCCTGCATTCTAGATTTAAATAAATTTCGGGGGTGGGGGTGGGGGCGGGGGGCATGCCCCCGGACTCCCCTGGCAACTCCGGCCCTTTGGTCTGTCGATTACGCACCCCCCCCCCCCCATAAATTTCTGCGTACGGGCCTGCAATAGTGATAGTACTATTGCAATAGTATTGCAATACTATTGTGGATTCTTAAATCGCTTGATAACAGTAATATGAATAGCTATTTCGCAAAACTATTATGTATATAAGTATGCATGCATGGATGTATGTAGGCCTGTATGTATGTATGTATGTATGTATGTGTGTGTGTGTATGTGTGTTTGTGTGTGTGTGTGTGTGTGTGTGTGTGTGTGTGTGTGTGTGTGTGTGCGTGCGTACGTATGTTTATGTTTGTATGTATGACTGTGTTTATTTACAATAATGTCACTAAAGTACTAATCAAAATTATACCCAGGTGATTTTCCAGTCTTATATATTAGTATTATCATGACCTGTTATGGTATTCAAACAACCGGTACCTAAAATAACAAATGACCTGTTATAGATAGAAATAATAAATTATGAGATTTATTTACAATTTTACTGCAAAACATATGTAATATGAAACAGACTATAACACCAAGTTTGATATTGAACCAATCTAATTAAAATTAGCTCCACTATTACATGTGGATCTAACACCAGTCAGTTGGAGCTCATGTCCACCAATCAAAACATTACTTGCAGAATCCTGCCAGTGATTTAAAACTAACAACACTGCGTAGCCCCCAATGTCCAGGTAACATTTCGTCTGTAAATACTAATTTACGGGCAACGGGCAACTCATTTAACGTGCCCCTATCCACTAGGGTTCAGGCACGCCCACCCCGGATTCAGCCTCTGACTTCGCCAGTGACCGACTCCGGGGCGGGAGGGGGGGGGGGGGGGGGGGTGGGAAGTATGGGAAAGAAATGCAGGGGATACTTTTTAATAGTGTGGTATGACCACTTAAAAAAGAATCAAAATTTAAATATTGACCAATCACACTTCGCCTTTTATAACGTTATTTGGGAGCATACAAATTCTAAAAATATCGGGCGAGTCTATTTTAGTGGCCGCAGTACAGCGAACCTTACCAATACGTACGGGGTGGGTTATCAGTCTTCAATTTTACATTAAAAATTATTTATTTATTTATTAAAAAAAAAAAAAAAAATCAGTCTTCAGTTTTACATTACAAATTATTTATTTTATAAAATAAAACATGTTTTAAGGCATTCGTAATTCACACGAAACATGTCGTATACCCTCAAGATAATTCGGAATGTTTTCAAATTATTTTTAAATCACTGGCAGGATTCTGCAAGTAAGGTTTTGATTGGTGGACATGAGCTCCAACTGGCTGGTGTTAGATCCACAAGATTGATATTGAACACACCTGAGATCACCTCTCTGCTTAGCTTAGTACTTGTGATATCACCTGTCAAGTGTGATCAACATAAACCTGGGTGTTATAGTCTGTTCCAAATTACATATGTTTTGCAGTAAAATTGTAATTCTATCTATAACAGGTCATTTATTGTCATTTTTTCTACCGGTTGTTTGAATTCCAGGGATTTTCACAACTAATAATATATAAGATTGAAAAATCACCTGGGTATAATTTTGATTAGTACTCTTTTTTTTTCTTTTTTTTTAGGCAGTGAAATCATATTTAATAAATTTATAATATATAGACCACACGTTGTTGGTATGCATTCATTGTGCATACTATGGAAACTATCGATAGTTGAGCAAACAACTGCGATAGTTATCGATAGCTGAATTAACTATCGATGCATTGCTATCGAGGCACTGACTATCGCAACATATCGATAGTTCGATGTATTGTTACATCACTACTCATCAGGGCAGAATCTTGCTCAGTTTGTAGAGCGCTCGCCTGAGGTGCTGTCCTGAACTGGAGGCCCGACGAGATGTGTTACAACAGCTTGTCCTGAATGTGAAAGTAAAACAATCTGTCCTTGTCCTAACAGAAAAAGGTAGTGCTCGGGTTTCCTCTAAGACGACGAGGTAAAATACCACGTTAAATCATGTTTCACATCCAATAGACGAGGGGCGGGACGTAGGCCAGTTGCCAGGCGCTTGCTTGGTGCGCGGTCGGTTTGGGATCGACCCCAGTCGATGGGACCATTGGGCTATTTTTCGTTCCAGCCAGTGCAACACGACTGGTATATCAAAGGCCGTGGTATGTGCAGTCCTATCTGGGATGGTGCATATAAAAGATCCCCAGCTACTAATGGAAAAAAAAGTAGCGAGTTTCCTTTCTAAGACTAAGCCTATATGTCAAAATTACCAAATGTTTGACATCCAATAGCCGATGATTAATAATCAATGTGCTCTAGTGCCGTTAAACAAAAAATTATTCTTCCAATAGACGATGATTAATAAATCGATGTGCTCTAGCGGTGTCGTTAAACAAAACAAACTTTAATTCGTTACACTACAGCGTTCAGGGCAGCACCTAACCTACAGTAAACAATATGTGGGAGAAGAGAATGGCGCGTAGGGTACCCAGCCTACCAAAATATTACATCCCCCACCCCGCCCAGTTAAAAAAAATAAAATAATAATAATAAAAGTAGATTTTCAGGGCACTTTGAAAGTTTGCCATTTCAAAAAACATACTGTGTTTCAGATTTTGACAAGTTCGATTTAATTCGGTGAAAATGGAACACATTAAGTGCCTGTAAATACTTCATTTGGTGGATTTTAGTTATTTTCATCTAATTTTGCATAATATTCTATAAAATTACAAATATTAATATCTATTTTGCACTTCATGCTACCCATATGTCAGTCATTGTGTAATACTGTGTCAATACCGTAACACCGTGTCAGTACTGTAAGGGAATGAATGAATGAATGTTTAACGACACTCCAGCACAAAAACATATCGGGGTGTCACACAATGGTAAATATAAAAATGAATTGATGACAAACATCAATACAATTTTTTTTATAAAATCAACTTAAAAAAACACAGTGTAAAGAGCCGTGTAAAGGTATAAGTGTCACAGGTAAGTATGTTAAACTTTCAAATAAAAATCAGTATCTCGTAAAAACTTAAATATAAGTTCAGGGTGGAATCGAAATGATTTAATCACATTTTGTACACCAAATATATCTTTCCTCGTCGGTCCAAGATGATTACACTCCACCAGAATATGTTGAACCGTCAGTGTACACTGGTGTGACGGAACATGCTCTTAATTTGTTTTCGCCTGTGGCGATATTAATTGTTTTAGAAGGCCGTGTGCAATTCCAAATTGCACTTACCCAGGTGGGCAACTTGTTACGTAATACTTCTGCGCGACGGTCATCGAGCTTTTCTAATACACACCCAGAGCAGGTGTGGAGGCCATGTGGCTAGTAGTTACGTAATATCTCCGGTAGTGCTGTTTATGGCCAGGGGATTGCTCGCGGAATGGCGACAGCCAGTCTGACGATCAGAGAAAAATATACCGACTCTGGTCGTGGTGGAAACTCACATGATAAGATTCGGTGCCGCGATGTACCCCCAGGCGATATTCGATTTATAATAAATAGCTAGTGTTTTAGAGTTATGGGGAGAAGCAAAAAGGACGGCTCCCAGGGAACGTTAGTCCGTTTGGACTTTGGTAAATATATTATTTCTGCTCTGTTGTATAACCTTGATGTGATTGATGTGACTTTTAAATATTTTAATACTGTATTATACCAATATTCTTTAGACAGTGTCTTCGGTCATCTGACGAAGTAAATCGTAGTCTTACTGTTCTATATTTATACGAGTATTTGGTAATATAAAGCTTAGCCAGTCATCCTAGAGGACCTAGGTAAACTGTAGGTTATTGTCTTTATTGTGATAGGTACCAGTATTAATTCTGTGTTACAAGGTTACTGAACGAGTAGTAAGGGTTAATTAAAAATTAACCAGTTAGGAATAGAGCTGTAATTCCTTTATTAATTAAGTTCCCCTAGAAGCGTTTCTCAATTATCACACGTGTGGGTGTTGTGTCACGGTGAAGTGATTAGCATATTGTGTAAACTAGACACCTAGAGATTAACTAATTAAGTGATCAGTTCTGGGTTGTTATTATTTGTTGTTATTAATTAACTACTGCGGCAGTACATTTGTCAGCGTAGATTAATACAGATTCCAAAGTGTATTGTGTTTTTGTTGTGTTTTCTAGTGAACTAAACGTGCTATAATAATATATACTTTATATAAGATCGTATCGCTGATCATACCTAGACGAGCCAAAGCGGGTATATACTGCCCGTTACAGAGAGATCTAATAGATATACAGTTAGGAGAGATATTTGGACAATCGTGTTTTATTCAGTTACGGGTATTATAGAATCCCCGTGACAACTGGCAATGTTCACACTCAGGTGGAAGATCCTTCTTTATAACAAATGAATGCGTCAAGCATGTAGGCCTATCACCGATGCGAACACGACACAAGACCATTTCACTCTTCCTGCTCCGCCTGTTGGAGGACGGCCACTCTCCCAGAACTGGCTTTATAGAATGAAGCTTGTTCGCAACCGCGCCGTTCCAGTCATCTTGCCAAATCGAAAATATATATTGGTTAATATAATGTTTGAGATCTGTGAAAAGCACACCAACCCTGGAATGGAGCAAATCCAAAGCAGCCTTGGCAGCTGTGTCTGCCTTTTCATTATCCCTGATACCAGTATGGCTAGGAACCCAACAAAATACAATATCTTTATTAGCAATGGATAACAAAGACACACTTTCGTATCAACATCCCAATTAAGGGATGTTCCAGCATAATATTTTGTAAAGCTTGGAGACATGAAAGTGAGTCTGTAAAACATAATATATTTGGATTCCACAGAATGCTTAATTTGTTCTAAGACTTCAATGATTACCCAGGATTCCACAGTAAAAATAGATGTTGAATCAAGCAATGTCATGGAAATTATTGCATCAGATGAAAAGACTGTAGCACAAGCCACACAATTCCCATCCCGCGATCCATCCGAATAAACAGGAACGTAATCACGGTACCTTTCTTGAATTTTTATGAAGTGCTGTTTATAGATCTGTGCGATCCTGTTTCAGTTGCACAAGATCAAGTACAATTTCGGGTAGTTTGATACACCAGAGTGGCAATATAAAATATGAAGGTGTTTCCATAATGTCTGTTAAATTAATGTTGGAAACGGTTAGCAATTGCTTAATACGAAGACGAAATGTGACAATGGCATTTTAGCTTTGCATCAAACAACTTCATATATTTATTACCAAAACCTGCATTATGAGCTGGATGTTTTGGCATCGGCAATCTTGGTGACATACTACAGAGAAAGCTATGCACGTCTAGCACCCTGACTAGATCCGTGTGCATCAGCGTACAGGCTCCCCACAGGTGATGTTCTAAAAGCAACAAGACACAGCCTAAGCACCTGGTTGTGTATAGGATCTAGCATTTGCAGGTGAGACTTTCGTGCTGATCCATACACAATGCACCAATAGTCATGTTTAGATTTTACTAAAGATCGATACAGACGGAACATAACCTTTTGGTCTGCTCCCCATTCTGTACTACCAATAACCTTTAAAATGTTAAGGGCTTTTGAACCCTTCTTTTTGACGTATTTTAGATGGGGAACAAATGATAACTTCCTGTCAAATATTACCCCCAGAAATTTAGTCTCTTCCACCACTGGAACTGTACTTTTGTCCAGAAACAGCTGTGGGTCTGAGTTGTGACCTCTTTTCTGGCAGCTGTGCATACATACATCTTTGACTTTGAGAATCGAAAGCCATTGTACTGTAACGGAAATATATGTTACGGTACTGACGTTATGGTACTGACTACATTTTACAGAAATGACACTATTTATTTAAAATGCATTGCTGCATGCAATGTTTCATGGTGTCATATGCAACACGCCATTCCTTTTTACATAGTTATATATTCATTTAACTGCCAAATTCACAGTATCCATTATGAATCTGCGTTACGATACTGACGTTGAATAAACATATTCATTCCATCTTTAGTAGAAATTTGGCCAAAACTTTGTAATCACCCAAGCGATTTTGCCTGCGGTGCTCGTAAACGAGTGGTTATGACAACTCTTAAATGATCACAAAATTACTTTATTTAAATCAACATAGGTTATATTAAGTTAATGTTGCGTCTATTAACGTCGCGTTACGGTACCAACATGAAACTTGATGCTTACATGCTGTAATATGCAGAGAATAACTTTTAATAATATCAAAAAAAACCCACTACAGATTAATTTAATTATCCACCCCACGGGCGTAGGAAGGTACCAAAACACGTGTGTGTGTGTGTGTGTGTGTGTATGTATGTGTGTGTCTCTCTCTCTCTCTCTGTCTCAGTCTGTCTGTCTCTCTCTCTCTCTCTCTCTGTCTCTGTCTCTGTCTGTCTCTCTCTCTCATCGAGGAGCGAGTAAAATGTCCGCCTGTTCAGAAAGCTCAGACTGAAAAAAAACCCCCTGCAGAACAAAACTAAAATGGTCAAAGATACAAATACGGTAAGCGAGTAAACTCAACAAACTACTGGTCAAAGATTAAAAGTACGGTAACACTAAACATACCATATGATTGAGGTAAAAAAAAAGTGTGGGGAGGGGGATAAAATAATAGTTTGACTATAATTAAGGATAAATAAATGAATGAAACAAAGAACAAAATAATAATGAATGAATGGATAAACCAATATCAAAAACAATCTGAATACATAAAGGAATTTAACCGGATAATTTACAAGTAATAAAGACAAAAAGTTACTTAAGTATATGTGTAAAAAGCGTAAGAAAAAAAAAAATAAAAAAAAATGAAAAATAAAAAATAAAAAATAAAATAAAAATAATATATATACTCTTAAAAAAAGTAGGGGAACCTGAAATATTAATATTAGGCCTAATATAAACTGTTAGACCGAACATATGTTTTGACCACAGACATCCTAGTAAAGAACGTTCAGGTCTGTTTATCAACACACCCAAACACATTCCATAGTTTGCACGTGCGTGGGGTATCATTCTCCATTTTGACAATTTCCAGGAAGGTCGATTAATCACTGTGGAACATTATTTCTGTCAATCTTTTTCATTCGTTTGATCATACAGTTGTTATTGTTTTGTTTTAGTCATTTTTATTGAGTCATTAATCACTGTGGAACATTATTTCTGTCAGTCTTTTTCATTCTGTTGATCATACGGTTGTTATTGTTTTGTTTTTAGTAATTTTGATTGAGTTAGCGATTTACTGATAAAAAAAAGGTCAACTTTCAAATTTCACTTCTGATCCCAATCGTCCTTCAAGATCTTTGGTGGTCATAAAACCTACTGTAATACTGAACTACCGGTTGTAATGTTTGCCCAATTAATTCACTATTATCATATAACCATTCCCCACAGCTAATATACCTTACAATTTTGGCAATTGTAAATTCTTATTAGAATTCCCTTACTTTTTTTAGAAGAGTATATATATAATATATCACGGGCGGAAGTTGCCAAAAAGTGTGTTTTGGACCACACAAGTGTGTGTTTTCTATTTCCTTTCAAAAAAAGAAAAAGAAAAAAAAAGGCAACACACACACACACACACACACACACACACACACATGTATACAAACATCACTGCTGTTACCAAGTGCTTCCCCCTCCCGCTTCCTACGCCAGTGTATAGCATAACAAAGGCGTCTACGTAAACCTCATCCCAGTCTGAACTAAATACTTTTTTTGGTCAGTTAAAAAAAAAAAAAAAAAAAAATATTATTATTATTTTTTTTAAACGGACATGTGCGTATATGTGTGTGTTGCCCATTTGTTTTACTTTCTTTTCTTTTTTTGGAACGGAAATAGAAAACAACGCATGCGCAGTATAAAGGAATAAATAAATGTGACATTTCTGCCTTCATGTGCTTGTTTTCATTTTGGCATTTACAATGTATGCTAATAACGTTTACGAAAATGAACAGAACTCGGGAAATGTTCCGGCATTTTTGATGAAGCTATGGACACTAGTGGAAGACCACTCCACGGATGATTTAATATACTGGGGACAGGTAATTATGCGCTGTCATTACACTTTATGTACCGTAATAACTTGTTTTCATCATGAACTGTTATCGGGTTTACCGTTTAGTTATACACGACTATTATTAGGGACCGCGGGCACTTTTTAGATATGACAAGAATGATATTGATTGTTTGCTATACTGAAGAAATACCTTTAAAAGAATTTTAAAAAAATTCAAAAAAAAAATTCAATTAGCCCTGACCCCCAAAATAAAAAGTTTGTAATCAGGGTAGGTAACTCCGTTTTGTAAAGAAAAATAAAATCCCAAAAAGTTTGGCACACTCAAAATTGTAGGAATGTATTCATTATTTTCAAATAAAATACCTTCAGTACCATTAATATAATCAGTATAATCGACTAATTGGTCATTATAATACCCATTCACCCCCAAAAAGGGTCCCACATAAGAAAACGGCCATTTTTGTTGCATAAGCATATATCATACAACATGTGGAATGTAATAAAACTCATTTGTGCATTACAAATGAACATTACCATCATTGTCATGTGCTACATATAACTCTTCATTCGTTACCCGCATTATCACAGCATTCAATTGTACAGAGTAAAGAGCATCAGTCGGCCATGGAAAAAGTGATATACAGGTCAATGGTCAATATGTAAGAGGACAAAATGTGTACCATTAATGTTGTATCTGTCAAAATGTCAACTTGTGTGTGTGTGTTATATGAGAGATAGAGAGAAGAGAGCAGTGAAAGAGGGGGAGAGAGGAAAAGAAGGACAGGGCAAGAGAGATAACAGATGTATGTGTTAGGTTTTGGGAAACTGAGTTTCTTCATAATTACAAAATTTGGAATAATTAGAGAGAATGCTTCATTGTTGCTTGTATGGCTTATTAAGCCAGCCTGTCTTTGATTTTTTTAAATAAGTTAGTGGCATTAAATGTTTTTACATCACCCATGCTGTGTTATTGAGACAATTATATACACATTTAGTGCTGTCATTGTCAAAGGTGTGCAAACAGTGGTTTAATTGGTGAAACGAAAAGTCGTAGAATACATGGTTAGGATTTTAAAAAGTTTTTTTTACACAATAAGTATAATGTCAAAGTTGACATTTTTACCTGGGTACCACTTAATTGATTACAGCCAGTGCTCCACAACTGGTGTAACAAAGGCTGTGGTGTGTACTATCCTGTCGGTGGGATGGTGCATATAAAAGATCCCTTGATGCTAATCGAAAAAGAGTAGCCTATGAAGTGGCGACAGCGGGTTTCCTCTCACAATATCTGTGTGGTTCTTAACCATATGTCTGATGCCATATAACCATAAATAAAATGTGTTGAGTGTGTCATTAAATAAAACATTTCCTTCTTTCCACTTTAATACTAATATTAATAGTTAATATTTTGACTTGACATTTTTTCCAGTGACATTTTGTCCTACATCTGTTAAAGGGACACGCCCTAGTTACGGCTAGTTGTTAACCATTACGGCGTTGTTTTTCGTTATTAAACCCATTTTTCACAAATAAAATTGCACTTTACTTACATTTTATTATTTAGAATACACATTTCCATTCACCTGAAGTGCTTTTTGGTAATCCTAGTAATCCTGATGTTTGTAAAACCACGAAATGCATTTTTTGTATTTCTTAACAACAGCCGTGCACTCGAGAAAAAAACGTTAAGCAAGCGAGGTCCAATCTATTTTTAGAGCAAATCTTCCTGTGTAAACGTCACAGACGTTGGTATACCACGTGACCGTTATCATTTTTGGTTCGGTTTGTTTTCTCTTGCACGGTTCGCGCAATCAACATCCGATTTGTTGTCGTTTGCTTGTTCATTTGTGAGATTTTTCTTCACAGTTCGTGAACATTTTCAGTAACAATAAAGTTCAGACAAGTAAGTGTCTCAATACAAAATGTTACAAACCCTTAAAACCAATAATTTTGCTAAGTCTTACGATATCTGGAGAGGGGATACAACCAGGACAGAACAGTTGGAACATGTCCAGGAGAGGTGAAAAGAATGCACCCCAAGTCTGTGCGCACTCTGTGAAAATTGTCGTGACGTAGGCATTGTTGTGCTTCGAGCGACATCTACCGGTGACATCAGAATACTAACTTTTAAAATTATTTCAAGCAATTGGGACATGGGGATTCCCATGGTATTTATCGATATAAAACCTGCTTTTTCACTCCATTTGATAAAAACGTGATCTAAGTGTGTTACAGGTTTGTAGATTAACCAAATTATAATTTATTTTCGCTGGATGGAACTAGGGTGTGCGGCTTTAATTATAAAGATGTGGTTATAGGGATTATTTTTATGTGATTCCCTAACAACAGATGTGTCAGGGCCACAATAAATGTATTCATAATAACAAATCATTGAAAATGTAAACAAATATCCGCCATCTTGGATTGTAGTAAACAGACAAACAGGAAGATGTTGTTAACGGGCGATCACAGTTATACAAGAAATCAAAACATCTAAATTTTGTCATGTACTGCAAGAGTAATAAATTAAATTTAATTACCTCACAAAAATAAATACTTGCAATAACAACAACAACACTATTTTTCAATAATTAAATGCGATATCGCTACTTTTTCACTTTGCCACTGAATAAAACGTAAAGTGGCAAGTAAAACGAGTTCTATATTTGTTATAAAGTTTTATCAATGTATTTTATACCTGATATTCTTCCAATATTAAACAATAAATGTTTTATAGACGTTAACTAACATGTGCTTTTCAAACCTTGCATTTGGCAATGGTGTAACAGATGTGAGTGGCACTACCAGTCTTCCGGTGCGGTCTCTACTATTATTATTATTATTAACTATAATTAACGTCTCATTCTGGAAATTACTTCCGACCGTCCCCCACTCCCAGTTTGTGTCTCTAAAGAAGGATTGGAAGGACCTTCCTTTGGCACCGTCACTAACTATTACAAGTATTAAAGTATTTAATAATTTATGTTCTTTAAGTTTATATGTGACAGTGCCAAAGGAAAGTCCTGCCAATTTCAGCCATTACCAACTACAAATACTGGGTTGAGTTCAAACATACAGCTGTGTCCGGTGTATTGGGTCGAGTTCAAACATACAGCTGTGTCCGGTGTATTGGGTCGAGTTCAAACATACAGCTGTGTCCGGTGTATTGGGTCGAGTTCAAACATACAGCTGTGTCCGGTGTATTGGGTCGAGTTCAAACATACAGCTGTGTCCGGTGTATTGGGGCGTCCAGTGATTCAGTGCACTTGCTATTTTGCTTAGGTATGCACAGGAAGTTGTCATGTTGTCAGTGTTTTTAGCAAATTAAAACTCAATTTCTTTTTCAATGGTTAATATCCCCTGATGTAAATCAAGTATCCACATATTTATTGTTAAAGGTACGATTAAATTTTTACAATTATCAATAATTATATAATAATTTCAAAAAATAATTCTCGTGTTTTTGTGTATATAAACGCGAAGTAGGTCAGTCTTACGTCTAAAAAACACCTTTCCCACATGTTAAAAATGATCATAAACAGTGTAAGTCTTTTTTGGGGTTATTTTTGTTTAAATTAAAAAGAAAAATACAGAAAAATGGAAATAAAACAAAAGTTTTAACACCTTACTTGACAGTCAGTCCAGTTCACAATTGTCACATTGTTACAGAAAATTAAAATGAACAAAGATCCACGTGTGCACACAGTCTACCTGAGAACAAAAAATACATGTAGGGATCTAAGGCATGCATGTCAATGAACATGCATCTGCAGTAATGACAAACTGTGCCACTCAAGAAAACGATTACGAAACTGATTATGAGATGTGTCATGTGTGATCGTTCATTTTCACAGGAAGATTTTTAACAAGACAAAACAAAAAAAGTGCTAAAATAATCCTGGGACAACAGTGTAGCATTTATGGACTACAACGTGAGGTCATGGGCGGTCTATAAATAGCAATGTCACTGGGGCACATCAGTGATAGAAATAAGAAAAAAGATTCACTTGTCCACTGGACAAGTATACCACAAAATCTACTTGTCCGCCAATATTTCCACTTGTCCATCTATGTAGGGCAGGAGTTGGATGCAGAAGGAAAAGTTAAACCTCTTACCTTTTCTTTTTAAACCAACTCGCTTATTTCTCTTCACTTCAGATTGCATGTAATTTTCGCGACTGGTGACTGCAACAAATTGTAGAATGTTTTACAGTTGAGATGGTTTCAGCGTGAAACAAAAGTCATAAAAAATTTGTGTTTTTGTTTAGGATTCATTGAAAACCAGTTAAATTGTTCTTGAGCACATTCCATTCAGAACGTACACGTCACTGCCATGGTTTTCAACTTTCACCTTCAGCTGAAGGCCTGGAAATAATTATTTGGTGGTGCTTGACAAATTGGCCTATTATAAATGAAAATGTGCCTGTCACCAAATGTTAAAATAATGTTACTGTTGTCCTTTATTTTTCATGTACTGTTACATATATACTAGTAGGCCCTACGTACAAGTTTACATGATGCAGTGAATCTCCTCTGAACAGTAGCCTGAACCCATGTGCCAAATTAATTGGGCCCAAATAAGTTAGATCGGTATCCAGTTTACAGGGGGATTGATATAAATTTTGTTGTTGTATTCTGTTCACTATTAAATATGGGAAAAGTAATAAAACTCAAATAATTACTAAAATCAAATTTGAGTAAATTTATGCAATTTATAATCACTTAATTAGCTGGGGAGGTAGGGGTGCCTATGAGATGTAAATGAATTTCAATCACGTTTGCAACTCAAATAACTTTAAAATAGCAAAGCTAGTGATAAATATAATGAATAAGGTGTACTTTACTTGCTTTAAAATAAGTTTCCATTTAACTTTGGTTCTTAATTGACATTTGTCAAAAACATAAGCTGAAGTGAAGTTACCTTGGTGACAACTATTGAACTAACCCGGAGACTCGTCCAAGGTGATATATAATAAAACAAAGACACAGAAACTGAATTGAATGGTTTTGAGAATTTTTATAAAATCCACTAGCCACAGGATCAGAATCAGTGATTTAAAACATTTACTAGCCACTATTAAAAATTCACAAGCCCTACTTCTGTTTAAGTGGATACAATTTTACTAAATAATAGTAATTATTAGATATGTCACCTAAACAGGGAGATATAGTTTAAAAAGACTAACATTGGGGGGTTTGGGTGGGGGCAGAATGTTCATATTTACAAAATATACTTAACTGCAACATTTGACCAAAACATTTCACTAGCCGTCAGGCATGGCAATAGTAGTTATTTACTTGCCCAACATTGAATATCACTAGCCATGGGAGTGGGGCTACCATCATCTAGAAGCCCTGGCACACGTGTGCGTGCTTCATCCATTCCTGAGGAAATCCGATACTGGAAATTGTACCCCTTCATGCATTGCCACAGAGGACTGCCGCCCCAAGACTAGGTTTATAAACTAAAGCATGTGCAGTTCTACCTTTATTCTCTTTGTATTGCATTATTTGTTTTTATTTCAGAGACGGTGCAAGTGAAGCTGTATACCTCGGCTGTCCTAGCATTTAGTTTTCACCCCTATATTAAAAATAAGATTTAATCCTCCTTATTTAATGGTAATTTGTAAAGAATTATTTTTATTTATACTGGATTTGTTTCCTTTAAAAAAAAAAAAATATTGAGTGGGTATGGGTTTAAAACTTAAAGGTAGACTAAACTCCAACAAGAGCCTTATGTGTTGGAAAGATGCATACCTGGACCACCAACACATACTGACACTTTAACAAATGAAAAACGCGTAATTTTACAATTAATAAAAAAACATGATTATTCCTGCTAACTGGGGGCAGCCATTTTGTTTCGTTTTTGTAACGTCCAGTGGTATAGCTTGGGGCAAAGTGATGTCAGCTCTGTCCAACTTCTCTATTATGCACAGTGTAAACAAACACTCTAATTTATGACAAGGCGCTTCGCTTTTGTAAAACAACATAAATGACTTGATAGTATAATAAACTGTTTAACTAAATATATTTCAATTTGCATCAATATAACGAAATGGAGTTATAGTATTTTTTTCTTTTAAAATTTCCAAAGAAAAAATGCATATTATTAAGCCTATTGGTAGAATACATTCGAGCAAAAACGACCACTCAAAATACCCAAGTGATAATTTTCTTTTCTTTGGGATTACGTAATTGGTCAGTTTTGTGATTTTAGATGGGAAAGTCTATTTAATCAAGGGTTTTACAGAATTACTTACAATAATAAAGCAAAACGGCTGGTAAAGTCCATTGCGATTTGAGGTTATCACACAATACCCTGTGATCTTAATAAAGGAGGCACGTCTTTTCAGTGTGTCTAGACACAGTGTCTGGGGACCGTCTGAATATACACCTGCCAATCAAGAACCACAGGTACAGGCCATGAAAAAAAGAGACCCAATTAACCAAGAAAACACTCCCGACTATTATTTCCGTACGTGGGTTAATTTATATACAAAAAATAATACAGTGATTTCAACACTGACAATGGTGGTTTATTTTGTATTGAAAAATAAACCACATATACACGTTGCTGTGTTACTGGGATGGATATTATTACAGAACATTGCGATGCATCCGCAAAAATTAGGTACATGTTTTGTTTCTTCAGTTCAAAGACTAATTCCTGACGTGACACATTAGGTATTACGTAACACCAGCTCGCCAGAGGGCGTATTCACTGGGATGGTACAAAATGGCTGCGCCCGTTATATATAATAGCCGTCACATTTAACCGTTTCATTAATTAACTATATGATTATATCTGTTGATATTAAGCAGTAATGTGTATTATGTATCATTGAATATGCATACCAGTCCAAAAGCCTTGCTTTACCATTCCTTCAATAACATGTTTTTATATGAATTTTAACTCTATTCATTATGAAGTTACATGTCAATTCATTGGTTTCCTTTTGAAGGAAACGGACTATATATGGTGAGCACATGATTGTTATTCAACAAAGAATATTCTAGTTTTCATTTTTTTTATAATTATTGTAAGCATGAAAAATAGGCAGCAGTAGCAGCAACAACAGCTTCCAAAGGTTCTCATCTTCTAATGAACATACTGAGCCAAGCTAAAAACTAATACTGCCTTCAGCAGCTACAATATATAATCATATATAATTTTTGCCAAATGAGAAAGGGGTGGGGTTTAATTTCCTTCTTTTTTTGTGATTGGACACTGAAGGAGCCTGAGTGACTGTAACCTTACCCCACAATGTCAGCAGTTACCCATAGGCGACTAAAACATTTGATATAGTCCCCTCCCCAACCAACACCCCACCCCCTCCCGGCATCTGCTGTCTGTTTTCATATTATGTGTTGGTCAAACAATCGTGCATTGGCAGTTACCCACCATCAAACAAAAGGCCTGTACTGGTAGTGTCAGTTTGTATTGAATCTAAAGATTGTAAAATTCCTTTTATATTCTTTTTCAGAATGGTACAAGTTTTCACATTCATGACCAAAACAGATTTTCACGTGAAGTTCTACCAAGATACTTCAAGCATAACAACATTGCAAGCTTCATTCGCCAACTCAACATGTGTATGTTTTAGATTTTAAATTTTACTATTTTTTTCAATAAGATATGACATTTTTAAAAATATGTGCCTCAAGAAAGATACAGTGAAACCCATCTAAACTAGACACTCATAGGACCAAGTAAAATGTCCAGTATTAAGGGGTATCCTGTTTAAAGAAGTTCTGATTTTTAGGGAATTCTGGTTTATTGAGGGTCCAGTTTACAGGGGTTTCACAGTGTTTAAAAACTTAACATGACCTACCAATTAATTAATTCACATATGTTTATTGTACTGATATATATATATATATATATGTTTATTGTACCAATATATATATATATATATAGTGTTTTTGCTAGACATTTGGAAAGGCGTCGATAAACAACACTCGTGTTAGAGGGCATTTTTACCATTTTCAGTTCAGTTTTTTCATTAAATTTTTTTTTAAATAGAAGGTAAAATTTGTAAGAGATATAATACTTATATTTGATTATAACCAAATAAGTTTCAGAGTGTATTAGATTGATGATGTAAACTACATCAAAAATTTAATTTATTGTTCCATATTTACAAAAAACAACAAATAAACGTCACTGTATACAAGAAAGTCACATGACATGCTGTCAAAGTTGAGGGTTGTCAAACATGGATTTTACACATGAGAACATTCGTTTAATAGTGTGTGAATCCACCCCTGGCGCGAATACACTCGACACATCGTTGCCTCATGCTGTTGATCAGACGTCTGAAGAACTCTTGGGGAATGGCGTGCCACTCTGCCATAAGAAGTTGACCCAGATCATGAAGGTTGGCCGGAGGGGCATGGTTATCCCGAACTCTCCTTCCTAATTCGTCCCAGGCGTGCTCTATTGGGACCAAGTTGGCTGGCCAATCCATCCTGGCGATACCTTGTTGTCTGAGAAAGTCCGTTACCACCCTGGCGCGGTGGGGTCTGGCATTGTCATCCTGCAGAACTGCCCCGCCGCCAATCTGCTGAAGGCCTGGGAGAACTAACGGCCGGATAATCTCATTCAGATAGCGGATTCCATTCAGATTGCCATCCACCACATAGAGGGGGGTCCTGTGGTGGATAGAGATGCCGCCCCACACCATGACGCTGCCACCACAACGGTGACGTTGTCTAACGTTAACGTCAGTGAAGTGCTCCCCAGGACATCTGTAGACACGAACCCGACCGTCGTTGAACTGGAGACTAAACCTGGACTCATCAGTGAACATCACTCGACCCCACTGAACACGTTGCCACCGCAGATGAAGCGTGCACCAGTGACGTCTGGCCGTTCTGTTACGTGGTAGGAGTGGTGGTCGAACAGCCTGGCGACGGCAGCGTAGATTATTGGCTCTCAGACGATTGCGTATGGTTTGATCAGACACTCGAGTTCCAGTCGCAGTCCGCAGATTGTCACGTAATCGGCGTGCAGTGGTTGTGCGTTGACGTAGAGCCATATTGGTGATGTAGCGGTCCTCTCTATTTGTAGTGCTTCGGGGTCTTCCCGGACGTGGACGATTTCGAACAGAATTCGTTGCTTGGTACCGTTGCCACAGTCGGCCAACGACACTGACACCAAGTCTCAGAGCAACATTTCTTTGCATATTGCCATCCTGAAGCCAAGCAATAGCCCTCCCTCGATCTTCGATAGTCAGTTGATGTCGTACCATTGTCGAATTTGGAGTGTGCACTGTACACGAACGCAAGCTCCAATTATATGGAAATTCAGCATTGGGAACATGGAATACACATGCAAAGCGTGCAAATGAAGCGCTTTGTGAAAAAGCAAGTTATGGGCACTTAGCAGACCTTTCGCTTTCGCCCTAATTTACGTGCAAATGTAAGCATGTTTTCGCCATTAGAACTAGTCGACAGTGTCAATGACAGTGGATTTTAATTCATTTATGGGTTGCTTAGACCCACTTTCGTCAAAATGGAACAATACCATGCGTGACATTATGGTTTAGCTAATATAATTGACATTCAGAAAATAATGTCGAAAATATCGTCTGACCCTTAAATTCTTTTGAGTAGTATATATATATATTAAATGTGTAATCAAAACCTTGTGTCGGAACATAAATGAAAAAAGAAAAACCACTGAGATAACAAAACTATTATTAAACCACTGTGCTTTCATTGTCATTGTTTATGCCAAATATGTGACATACGTGTAATTTAATATATTTATAACTATTCAGTATGTGTGTGTGAGGGGCGTTGAACATGCAAGGCAAATATATGTTATTTCCTAGTACAAGAAGGCAATGCCAATAAAAAGATAAAGCTAGCCCTTTAGTTTAGATACATTTTTGTAAGTCTGTGCAACAAACTTGTCAGATATCAAACATGTAATTTGTGTATGCCCCATATATAAACATTTAAAATTGTGACAGTATGTATTTACCATATTTTGAATGTTTGTAGTGTTTCTTTTCTCACTGCATGTTCGTAAAATACTATGTACATGTACATGTACATGTAGAGTCAAAAAGATATTTGTTTTTTTATATGTAGTTCAAACAAAAGTCATTCTGTTCTAGATAATAAACTACTACCATGTTGCATTACACCAGCATATTGCATTGCCAGTAAAACATGGGAGATTATTAATTGGTAAACATTTACTTGTAATACTGCTTTGGTAGAACTACTACCGTATGGAGTTGAACAGAACAGCAACAGTTGGACATCTAAAAGTGTGTGTCAGGTAAAATGAAATACTTTATAGAGGAAACGGTCTACATTGTATATAGGTGTGTACTACAGGGTGTTAATTGAGATGTAGCTTTGTGACATTATACTCGCTGCACATAAAGTAAATAACAGTAGTGTTGAATGAACTCACAGTCCAAATAGTGTGTTGGGTCCGGTACTGTAGTGCATGTAGATTATAATTTTCCGATTAGTTGTGAAATTGTGATCTGTATTCATAGAACTCTGCGCATTTTTGGGGTGTTCACAGTTCAAATTAGCCGTCAGCGTTTGCTGATCAATGTAGTTCTAAGCTGAATGCATATTGATTAACACTGATTTTTTGCTGATGCAACTTCAGTGAAGTGGTACTTACTAGTGTAACTATTAAAAATTAAATAGCCAAGGCATTTTTGAAGCATATTTTAGCTAACAGGGATTTATCCAGGATTATTCACTGGATTGGGAAAATTAGCACAATTTTAGTCAAAATTTTGAATTTTGGGAGCCACTGAATTTATGCATCTGTATCAGTGTAATATAATTTAAAACATATAATTAATTATATTCATTTTCTTTTAATACATTATTCTTAATTAAATAAATAATAAAACAAAAAAATGTACCAATTTTTGTTTTGATTTTCAGTTATACATGTACATGTATATTTAAAAATAAAAAATAATAAATATAAATATTTGCATTTAATTAAATCTTAAATGCCAAGTGCTAGCCTATTTTTTACAGTTAAATAATATATAAGGAACAACATTATTTGTATGTACTGCCCAAGAAAGTCGATACATTGTTTAGGTAAGTTTCATTACGAAATTTTAACATTATCAGCAATGAAATCTAATTTGATGTACAGTACATTACTGATTTCTGTTTGCATTACGCCTACAGTGTTACTTAGAATAGTAAATTATTGAGTACCAGTGTAAACAGCATGAAATCGTTTTTGTCTGTTCATATATGTGAATAAAATTAAATTGGTAAATAGATCAATTTTTAGATGGTATATATATTGATGATGATTAGATTTTGAGATAAGATTGGTGAATAATTGGGAATTTATAGCCAAGAAATTGGGAATTTTCTCTGACATTTGATTTTTGGAAGGATGCCGATGCTTAGTACTGTACAATGCCTGGATAAATCCCTGGCTAAAGAAACATAAAGCTGACACATTTTAATTTTATTTTTGTATCAAAAGACTATCTTAAATTTAAAAAAAAAGTGTATTTATATATATTTAGTATGTATATAAAAATTAGTTTCACAGTTCTGTATTGTATATGAAGCAATAAAAGGTTTGACCTTCAAAGAAATGCTCATTGAGCTGTATCCTTTGATAATAAGTAATACATTCATTTTGAGAATTTACTCCATTTAGAACCTCACAGTGTGTGTGTGGGTGGGGTGGGGAGGGGGGAGGTGGGGTCACCACTACATATCCATCATTGTGTGTGTAAAATTTCCACATCTATGAAACCTGCTATCCAGTACTAATGTGTACAGTGTCATTTCATCAGTCCATCTATACAGTCGTATCTGAGAGTGGTACTATTACCTAAATGTAACTTGGTTGCATGTACATTGAAACCTATATCTAAACCTGACACTGTACAAACCAGAATCCTGTCAAAACCAACAAAGTTTCATGGTCCTGAATTTTCTAAATTCTAAAACACAACCCTCTATACAACAGATCCTGTCAGAATCAAATAAATATTAAGTCCCCAGCATGATCCGGTTTAGACCGGTTTCATTCTATTTAATTCTTGGCAAATTAGAATGAAATCTGCCATTGATAGCCTATTCTTTTATTGAGTCCCATCAGTGGGCCAACTGGGCTATTCCTCGCTCCAACCAGTGCACCACGACTGGTACATCAAAGGCCGTGGTATGTGTTATCCTGTCTATGGGATGGTGCATATAAAAAATCCCTTGCTGCTAATTGGAAAGAGTAGCCCATGAAGTGGCAACAGTGGGTTTCCTCCTTCAATATCTGTGTGGTCCTTAACCATATGTCCAACGCCATATAACCATAAATAAAATGTATTGAGTGCATCGTTAATTAAAACATTTCCTTCTTTTATTGTGATGCCAATGTTTTTGTTTTTCAGATGGATTTCGAAAGGTGGTTAACGTAGATCAGGGTGCTCTGAAGGTAGACAGAGATGACCTTGAGTTTCATCACACATACTTCCAGCAAGGTCAGGAACAACTGTTGGAAAACATCAAACGGAAGGTAAGATCTGTGACGAGTTCTCTTTCTCTTTCTCCTTCTTTTGACACATCATGTTTGATTCCTTAAAATGCATGTATGCACTTAGAGAGGGCTGGAAGTAGCCCAGTTGTAAAGTGCTCGCTTAATGCGTGGTCTGTCTAGCATCGTTCCCCATTGGTGGGCCCACTGGGCTACTTCTCATCACAGCCAGTGCACCACGACTGTCTTAAAGTCTCTAGTATCTGATATTACTGGAGTGTCCTGTTGCTTTCACATAACATTACTATTGACACAGTGTGGCTGTTTAGTCACTGTCATATGACTTGACATCATAACTGGAATTGAACTGAACCACATTCTTCACAGACCGCTACACACCCAAGAAATACAACCAAACCGAACTAGAAATAAATCCCAACTTGCACATGGGGATGTAGGACAACATTTAGATGGATCTTACAGGATATGCAAAAAAGAATTGGGTTACTTGCACTTATTTGTATGTAATCCATAAATTGATTATGCAAATTTTCAAATAGAAAGAAAGAAATGTTTTATTTAACGACACACTCAACACATTTTGTTTATGGTTATATGGCGTCAGACATATGGTTAAGGACCACACAGATATTAAAAGAGGAAACCCACTGTCACCACTTCATGGGCTACTCTTTTCGATTAGCAGCAAGGGATCTTTTATATGTGCCATCCCACAGACGGGTAGTACATACCACAGCTTTTGATATACCAGTCGTGGTGCACTGGCTGGAACGAAAAATAGCCCAATGGGTCCACCGATGGGGATTGATCGCAGACTGACCACGCATCGAGCGTGCGCTTTACCACTGGGCTATGTCCTGCCCTAACTTTCAAATAAGTTCAAAGCGCATCGTAGTGAAAGTGGGTGTAGCAATGTAACAGAAAAATCACCTCCACCGAGAGGACACTCAGAAATTCCCACTAGCTACTGCCAGCACTTTATACCGACACTAGTATAGCAAGAGCTGGCAATAACTATTGAATGTGCATTGTTTCACATCAGAGTGCTTTAATGTTTGGGGTGTTAATGGTATCAGTAGTAGAGCACTTGCCTAAAACATGATCAATAAAAGCATAAGATTTATATTTCATATGAAAATTTAGATTTCTCGATAAGTCTGAAATACTTTAAAAAATAAAATGGAAAGTCACAAGGTGCTTGTGAAGTTGATTATCAGAAAGGATACTGCACACTTTGAGCGGCATTTACTGCCTTCACCCTGATCGAGACTTAATTCAGTATATAATTATGTTGTTCTGTTTGTGTGAAAGTCAATATGAAAGACCTCCGGCTGTTAATCAGCTGAGGCCTATTTGGTGAATGTGGATGTTTTCCCCTTATTCTTTACATCAGGTGTTCCAATTACCACATGTTGACAATAGTTCATAATTAAACAATGTGCTCTGGGGCTACCAAGAAAACCCATCAGATTCTTTACTTATATAATTCTCACCCTCATCCTGTGTCCCATGATGGGTACATCAAAGGCCATGGTGTGTACTGTCCTGTCTAAGGGAAAGTGTCAGGGTTTCTGCCAAAGGGTACGAATGGTAAAATTACATCAGAACTCGAACTTAAGAATTTGTCTCCCATGGCAATTTTGTAAAGAATTGTCATGGGTGAAACAACCCACTGATGGCAATTTTGAGTCTGCCTATTGCAATTTTAATTGAAAAGTGACATTTGTAACAAATAAACATGACTGAAAGACTATTTTGCTGTATGCAGACATATTTCAAATGCACAAGTGTTAAATTCTTGCAGATAACACACACAGGGTTTATACATTTTATCATTGTTAAGGAGCTTTACCAGATGATCTCTACCTACAGCAGTTTATATCTCAACGCCGTTAAGTTCAAGCCCTAATTATGTACCCTACAATCTTGGAAATTAATGGATACATTTTTATAGTTTTTAGAAAGATTATAGTAAAAGAACTGATGTTTAAAATTTGTTAAAGTAGTGTCCAATTGAAAAAAAACCCCAAACCCATAACCACCTAACCTAGTAAGGACACTTAGTGTTTTGTTTTTATTAACATACATATACAAATTATTTTCTGGAAGAAAGCCTAGTGGGTATATATTGGTAGCAGTAGCTTGTGTGGCAGCAATGGGTTTCCTTTCTTTCTCTCGAGCAAACTGTGTCAAAATAACCACATGTTAGATACCAAATAGCCATAGTTTAAAATGTGCCAATATATTGTTGAACAAATATTTTATTATTAATTTCTTTTACTTGCATATAACGACATATACTAAGGTAATCTCTATTGCAGAAAGGTGGTTGTATAGTAATGCTCATTGCTGCATTATTTGACATGAAATTAGGAAATTTCATTTCATATGTTAATTAAAAACTAAAATTTCTTTATTAAGTTAAAAATAAAAGGTTAATAATTTTGACATTCACAATGTGATTTTGTTTTAAACTTAAAATTAGACGGAAATTACATTATAATATATACTTTGTAATTTTATTAAAATGTGATTTTGTTTATAAATTTCTAAATTAGACGGAAATTACATTATAATATATCCTTTGTAATTTTATTAGAATGTAT